>NW_027069633.1:634886-647723 GCF_002906115.3 Quercus suber | reverse complement strand
TTTCAACTCTAGAGTGCTAGAGAGGGGTTAATTATGCGTACCTCGGCTCATGAGGGTATTGGGGTTTTTATAGTAGTAGTGGGTGGACCTTTTTTCCTTGGAGTAGAAGTCTTTTCCTTGTAGGAATCCTTATGCGCGTAGATTACGGAATCCTTTCCTTATAGGACTCTGATACTGGCGTGGAATACAAGCAATTTCTAAAACCCATGCGTGATGACCAAGTTATGGTCTTCACAGAACCGTCAGCCTTTAAGGCGTCAGCCTGTCCTTCCCTTCAGCTAAGCTAGCGTCAGCCTTCATGCTTCGTTCAGTAACCTAGGGTCTTTAAATTGCCGTCAGTTGGACTTGGGGGCTTCAGCCCGTCAGTTTCGTCTTGATCTAGTCAGTATGCATCTCATTACTTTTATCTTTCGTCACAACTTGACCCGTCAGCCAGAACAGAAGCTGACGGGTTAAGTTCATGGTACCTGTTATAATTCTTCTATATCAGTTGCCCCCTACTCCATATCTCCGTCGGCTTTACCTGACGGGTTATGGAGTTTGTATCCGTCGCTTCCTGCCACTTTGGTTCAAGACAAGAATCATTACTGCTGACATTTCTAGCATTAAATGCTAGGACAGGTGGCATGCTTGGATTGGCTCCTGTCTGATACGCGGGCGTAGCTTCGTCTTCCGTGCGTTTAGCTTATATATATGTGGTCCCCTTTTCTCTTTTTTTTTTTTTTTTTTTTAATTTTGAAATTCTTTTTTAGAGAGAATCATAGTTAGAGAGGTGCCTCTGCCCAGACTAGACAGTGAGAAATACCATGTCAATACCGTGTTGCTTTGCTCAAATCTGGTGGCTAGTGTCATCTTGCCTCTGCCTAGTTTCACTACTTTGCCCCACGCGGTCACGCTTCAGTCCTCAGGAGTCACAACTCATAAGCCGTAAGCGTCTCTGATCTCCCCTCTTTCTCAATTAGGGTTTGTTTGTTTGTTTGTTTGTTTTTTTTTTTTTTTTTTGGGAATTTGACACGTGAAATCAGGCTGGTTTTGTTTAAATTTTATGGGTTGGGTCTAAAATTAGTTTATTGGACAAATTTTTTTTTAGCTTTTATTGGTGATTTTGTGGTTGGACTAATTTTTTTTTGAGCTTGCCAATTTGTTTTCTTCGATTTTAGATTAGTTAAATTTTTATGGGCATTTTCTTTTTGCTTAAGTGGGACAGTGATGATGTTAAGGGAGGCAAATGTAATTCATTAAGCAAAATTGGTATAATTAATTACCAATATATATAGGAGTATTTTGTTTTTCAATTTTTTTTTCTTTGTGGTTGGACTAATTTTATGAGGAAACTATAATCAATCAAAACTTTTTCATTCTTTGGTGAGAGCAAATTGGATGCCTACCTCAATGATTTCTATTGATTTGAATGTCTTCTTGCCATTCCTTTGCTTTCCCCCTTCAATTTATTAAATGCTATCTGTACTTTTTCTTCATCATAAATCTTCCAAAAATTAAAATATTCTTCCAAATCAAAAAGAAAATCAATAAATTTCAACTTACTCATCATCCCATATATTAGGGTCGCATTTTCTATGTAATTAGATAATCATTTGACAAAATACATTTTACTTGTAATTGGGTATATCTAAGTTGGGTTTAATGTATCAAGAAGTATGTTATTCAAACATATCAAGTGGTATCATTTAAGATATGAATGTTGATCTAAGAAACAAGTGAAGAAAAACTGTTTCATTAAATCTCAACACAAGCTCGATAGATGCTGCTATCGAAGATTAATGAAGAAGCTCGATACAAGCTCGATCTATCGAGAACTATGATTTCAGAACTTTCAGATTTGAAATTCGGCCCATGATGACTTGGATGATTAGGGTTTCTCTTCTTACAACCCTAGACATATATAAGCTTATTTTATAAGTCTATATACATGGAAATAGAGATTTAGAACTCATATACTCTGTGTGAAGCAACTATGTTTGTGCTTCATAGGTTTTGTAATTAAGTGCTTCCTAATCTTCATAGTTTATGAAGTGAAGAACTTTGCAGCTAACAACAATCATTCAAGTTGTTAGAGTTAGTCATGTTGGAAAAATACATGTTTGCATCGCATACAAGACATACGCAGCAGAAAATTAATGGATCTACTTCATTCGTAATTGATAACATGTATTATGTAAATTTTAGAATATAAGAATAAGAGAGTGTACCTTGGTGCAGTAAAATTCAAAACCAAAAATTAGAAGTACTTGAGAACACTTTTAATCATTACTCCAATTCCACTTGATGATCAAGAAGTGTGGTCTCTCAATCAGTTTATATGTATGTGTTCAAGGGAGAATAAGAAAGTGTCCAATACTCACATACAAACCATTTTATTTTCTTATAAAATTTTGTATGTTTATCTTCTTATAACTGATTATTTAATTGGGCTAACCTTTTGGGCCATTCCAATTGGACTTTAGTACATGACTTGGAGTGGGACCAAAAGGGAACAAATAAGACTCTAGCTCCAATGTGCCTTGAGCTTTTCCGTCAACTCTTAACAAGTCCAAAGTTACCATTAATTATATTTAATACCACTATATAAATATAATTGTACTCTAGGCCTTATTAATAAATTATATCCTAAGACTTTATTGTATATGCAACCTCTTCATGAAATATTCATAGTAATATAAAGTCATAAATGTAGACTACTACTTTGAAGATTACTACATCTTAATCCTTGAGTACCCGATTTAATCCTTTAAGTTATTCACCATATATTTATGAAATCCAATTTCATAAATATATATTTTAGTAACTCCTTACTAAAATAGTTAGACTTAACATTTTGAATAACTAAACTCATTAAACTTATTTCAAAAAAATATTTTATATCCTCATTAAGAGAGTATGAATTTCATCTTAAGAATATATGTTCCATCAACACTAAATGTGACTGCCCAACATACTGAGGTTTTGATCGTAATTTTAGATCTCATTCCTGATATATCAAAGTAACCTACACTTCATAATCAAGTCCATTATTCTTTCAGGATTAAGAGTTCATGTAAATAGAAATCGTGAGATTTATTATTCATTTGATAGTTATTAGGATAATAAATCTCATAGCGGTCTAGTTCAATATGTCTTAACTCTTAAAACATATTAACATATCAACTAGAAGTCTTCACTTTCATGATAATGATAAATTATCTTAGTTGATATGTTATAGTTTTTGCAGATGAAATGCCCAATTTTATCATCGACTACAAACTAAAATTCTGAGTATACAAAGAACTTGTGATTTATATCTTTTGTGACTAAATCACATACTATGCATTTCATGGGCTATATGATAATGTCTAAATATTTATGTTACCATTATTTTAGATAATAATAAAACAACTTTATTAATTACAACATTAAGTCATACATAACATCATACAAAAAAGATTTAAGGGAATTAATCCTAACAATCTCCCAGTTTCCCTAAAGACTATTGTGCATTAATTTTGACTCCCATTCCCTCCAAATGTGACTCAAAAGTCCTTCGAGACAAGGCTTTGATAAAGGGATTTGCTAGATTATTTGTACTTTCAATCTTTGCTACTACTACATCTCCTCAAGCAACAATATCTCGAATGATGTGGTACTTTCTTTTAATGTGCTTTTCTTTCTTGTGATTCCTTGGATCTTTGGATTGTGCAATCGCTCCATTATTGTTGCAAAATAATGTGATAGGAACTTGCTCCATTCTCAAAACACCAAGATCAGAAAGGAATTTCTTGAGCCAAACAATTTCCTTTGCCGCTTCACAAGCAGCAACATATTTAGCCTCCATAGTGGAGTCGGCAATACAAGATTGCTTAACACTCCTCCAACTTATGGCTCCATCTCCCAAGGTGAATATACAACCTGAAGTGGACTTTCTGAAATCATGATCTGATTGAAAATTTGAATCTATATAACCAATAGGTATCAAATCCTCACACCCATAAACAAGCATATAATTTCTTGTTCTCTATAAATACTTGAGAATATGCTTTATATCTTGCTAATGTTTTGGTCCTGGATTTGATTAATATTGGCTGATCATGCCAACTGAATAACAGATATTTAGTCTAATACAAAGCATGATATACATAAGACTTCCCACCACAGAAGCATAAGGAACTTGTCTCATCATATTTTCTTCCTCAAGATTCTTAGGCCTTTAGTCATCAAATAGAGGAATTCCATGTTTGAAAGGAAGAAATCCTTTCATGGAGTTTTGTATGCTAAATCGTTCTAGAACCTTATTAATATATCTAGCTTATGACAAACCTAATATTCTATTCTTGTGATCTTGCCAAAGCTTGATCCCCAGAATGAAGTTAGTTTTGCCCAAATCCTTCATATCAAATTAGCTTGATAACCAAACTTTTACTTATGACATTACCCCTACATCATTTCTAATGAGTAGTATCATCAACATAAAACACTAGGAACATTACTACTTTATCTCAATGTCTTTTGTGCACACATGGCTCATCAAGAGTTTGTTCAAAACCAAATGACTTGATTGCTTGATCAAATTTGATGTTTGATGACCTAGATGCTTGCTTAAGTCCATAAATGAATCTTTTCAACTTGCATACCATATGCTCTTGGTTATTTGTTATGAAACCTTCTAGTTGCATCATGTAGATTTCTTCTTTAAGATTGCCATTAAGAAATGCAGTCTTGACATCTATTTTCCAAATTTCAAAATCATAATGAGCAGCAATCGATAAGAGAATTTTGATAGATTTAAGTATTGCTACTGGTGAAAAGGTTTCTTCATAATCAATACCTTCTTTTTGTGTATACCCTTTTGCCACTAGCCTTACTTTAAAGGTTTCAACCTTTTCATCTATCCCTCTCTTCCTCTTGTAAACCCATTTGCAACTAATAGGTTTAATGCCATTAGAAGCCTTTACAAGATCCCAAACTTGATTGGAATACATTGAATCTAATTCAGATTTCATAGCTTTGACCCAATGATGTGTATCTATATCATTCATTACCTCTTCATAAGTGTAAGGATCAGATTCAGCCTCCTCTGGGATAGCTTCATAAGTTTCTCCCAGACCTATAAATCGTATAGGTGGCCTTACATTCCTCCCACTATGACGAGGCACTTGTGTACTAGTCATCTCATGAGTAATATCTTGTGGTGTACCCGATACAACCACATCATCCCTAGTTTCATCCATTAGTTGTTCAATTATAGGTTCATTCATTTCAGCCAAAACAACTCTACTTCTAGGAGTATAGTCACTCATATAGTCATTTTTCAAAAATTTGGCATTTGTACTAACAAACACTTTATTATCTTTAAGATTATAGAATAAACCTCTAACAGTTCCTTTTTGATACCCTGTAAAGAAAACCACTTCTATTTTAGAGCGTAACTTGTCAGACTTTCCTTTTAACACATATGTTGGACAACCCCAAATATGGAGATGTCTCATACTAGGCTTACGCCCAATCTACTCTCTACAGATGTTTTAGGAACTGACTTCGAAGGTACGAAATTCAAAAGATATATTGTAGTATTTAAGGTATATCCCCAAAAAGAAATTGGTAAAGTCGAATAACTCATCATGGATCTAACCATATCTAAAAGAGTCCTATTTCTTCTTTTTGCTACACCATTTTGTTGTGAAGTTCTAGGTGCAGTCAGTTGGGATATAATCCCATTTTTAGTTAAGTAATCCTTGAAATCCCCAAGAAGGTATTTGCCACCTCAATCAGATTGAATGACTTTTATGCATTTACCTAATTGATTCTCAACTTCAACTTTAAATTCTTTGAACTTTTTAGAGGTTTTAGACTTCTGTTTCATTAGGTGCACATAACCAAATCTAGAGTAATCATTAGTGAAAGTAATGAAATACTTATAGCCACCTCTTGCTTGAGTTGACATAGAACCACATACATCTGAATTTACTAGTTCTAGCAAATCTTGGGCTCTTCTACCTTTTGCACTAAAAGGTCTTTTGGTCATTTTGCCCTCCAAACAAGATTCACAAACCATCAAAATCTAATGGCTCTAAGAGTCCATCTTTGATCAGTCTTTGAATCCTATTTGAATTAATATGACCCAAACGTAAATGCCAAAGATATGCATCACTAATAGAAAGAAACTTTCTCTTTAATGATTTCACATGTGAATTATTATCTAATTCAAAATTATATAATTCATGCTTATTAGGAGTTAAAATATAAAGACCATCAACAATATTGTCAGAATAGATAAATACTTTATCCTTCTTTACTACAATATTGTATTTCAAGATAATACAATATCCATGTTTACCTAACTAAGTTGCAAAAATTAAATTCCTACGAACATTAGGTACATATAGATAGTATTCCAATATTAAAACCCTAGAATCAAAGCATAAATTAAACACTCCAATAGCTACAATTGGAATTTTGCTTCCATCAGCCAAAGTAAGAAACAATTCCTCTTCATTCAGCTTTCTGTTCTCTTGGAACCCCTTCAAAGAATTGCAGATATGATTAGTACAACCTGAATCTACACACCAGGAATCCGTGGGATTTTGTACTAAACATATTTTAAGAAGAAATGAACTTTTCATATCCTTATTCCGCATAAATACTGGACAATTCCTTTTCCAATGACCTTTCTAGCCACAAAGAAAACACTTTGCTTTGGCATACTCCTTTTTCTTTCCCTTGTTGGCAACTCCTAAGGCAATTTGTTTACCATTTTGCTTGGTGAAGTCCTTCTTCTTCTTTTTTTTACCCTTGTCTTTCGACTTAAGTTGAGAAGTAGAAGCTTCAGCGCCATATTAGCATCAACACTCGATGTACCAAGAGTGCCTTTCGCTACTATCAATTCATTCATTAGTTTAGACAATGAATAAATCTTTTTGTTCATATTATAATTAAGTCTGAATTCCTTGAATGATTCTGGTAGTGACTGGAGTATCATATCCACTTGGGATTCTCCATCAATATCAACACCTAAAAATTCTAGTGTATTCAGATTAGAGATCATTCTAAGATAATGCTCCCTTATTAAAGTACCTTCAGCCATTTTGGTATTATAAATTTGTCTCATAGTTTCTTGCCTAGCAGAACAACCTTGCTCACCAAACATCTCCTTCAAACTTAACATTATGTTCAAAGCTAGTCCTACATCTTGCATTTGATGCTGTAGTACATTTGAGACAGATGCTAGGATGTAGCACTTGGCCATCTCATTAGATTTCTGCCAACGATCATATTGCTATTTTTCCTTAGGAGGAGCATCTAATGATGGAAAGTTAGGATAAGGTTGACTAAGCACATACTTGTGCTCTTCAGCAGTAAGAACAATGTCCAAATTTCTTTTCTTGTCAATATAGTTGGATTCAGTCAATTTGTTTTGATTAAGAATAGCAACAAGTGGGCTAAATGATGCCATGATTAAATATGAAAACAATAAACATGAATATAATAAGTAAATTAGACATTATCAATTTAGCATATAAACATATAGTATGGAACTTTAATAAAACCATAATATAAAATATGCAACGACAACCTAATCCCATATTTAATATCCCTCAGCATAGAGTGAACATTAAATACTATGATTGATTGAGAACCATTCTCATTATTAGTGCCATCATGATAACTCTTATCAAACACTAATAATCTTCCATTATACATTTAACCTTTAAATAATAATAGTAAGATCTCAGCATAAATGATATTATAATATTTAGTCTAGTGTATACTATTGTCTAGAATCATGTGTAGCTACATTTCTTCTACCATTGACAAGTTCACCTTGTAGTACCGTGATTCAAAACACCCTCTGCATGAAATGCAAAGGTCAAGGCTAAGACAAGGTGTTTGATCAAACCACTATAAACCAAGAAATTCAATCTTGTAACACCATGAAATAAATACACTCCGAAAGGAGTGCTAAGCTCTAAGCAAAGACAAAGTATATATTTCATACTACTATGAACTGACAATGGGGGCTATGAGATCCAACCCTTGTATCTCTCTCCCACTAGATATTTTAAAAGTAAGGTTTTTTAATTAGAAAACGTGCGTAATCTCATTACATATAGCTTGCACTTTATCTATGTGAAAACATTTAGAAAAATTCAAAATTCACAGCTTTCGGTCGATCGAATGCATGTCTTGATTGGTCGAAAAAATTAAAAAACTCGTACTTAACAATCTGCCTAGCTCAATTGGTACTCGATTGTTGCTCAATCGATCAAAAAAGAACATTTGATCAATCAACTGGCAATCAAATCAAACAGATTGGTCATTGTTTCACTTGATCGATCGATTGTATTGATCGAAACTCGTGAAACTAAAATTTTTCAGAATTTTTTGAAGCAGTTTTCAACGTTTTTTCATGAACAAGCAACCATCATATGAACATAATAGACAGAGATTGATATCAAAACTGAATTCCATTAAGGCTATAGCCTTAAAGTTTAATTTAACATACTTAATATCAAATTTAAACAACATCATAACATCAATATAAGTTTTTATCAAAACATAATTTCAATCACCATGCAGAAAATTAATTGCATAGTCTTTTAACATCATGAAACTATTATCCTTGATTCCAAAATTCACAAAACATGTTATACAAATTCGAAATTGAAGATCGCTTTGATACCAAGTGTTGGAAAAATATATGTTTGTATCGCATACAAGACATACGCAGTGGGAAATTAATGAATCTACTTAATTCGCCATTAATAACATGTACTATGTAAATTTTAGAATATAAGAACAAGATAGTGTACATTGGTGCGGTGAAATTCAAAACCAAATATTAGAAGTACTTGGGAACACTTTTAATCTTCACTCAAATTTCACTTGATGCCTAAGAAGTGTGGTCTTTTAATCAGTTTATATGTATGTGTTCAAGGGAGAATAAGAAAGTATCTAACACTCACATACAAATCATTTCATTCTCTTATAAAATTCTGTATGTTTTTTTCTTATAACTGATTATCTAATTAGGCTAGCTTTTTGGGTCATTCCAATTGGACTTTAGTATGTGGCTTGGAGTGGGACCAAAATAGAACAAATAAGACTCTAGCTCTAATAAGTCTTGGGCTTTTCTGTCAACTCTTGATAAGTCCAAAGTTACCATTAATTATATTTAATACCAATATATAAATATAATTGCACTCTAGGCCTAATTAATAAATTATATTCTAAGACTTTATTGTACATGCAACCCCTTCATGAAATATTCGTAGTAATACAAAGTCATAAATGTAGATTGCCACTTTGAAGATTACTATATCTTAATCTTTAAGTACCTGGTTTAATCCTTTAAGTTATTCATTATATATTTATGAAATCCAATTTCATAAATATATACTTTAGTAACTCTTTGCTAAAGTAGTTAGGCCTAACATTCTGAATAACCAAACTCATTAAACTTATCTTAAAAGAATATTTTATATCTCCGTTAAGTAATTATGAATTTCATCTTGAGAATATATGATCCATCAACACTAAATGTGGCTGCCTAACATACTGAGGTTTTGATTGTGATTTTAGATCTCACTCCTGATATATTAAAGTAACCTAAATTTCATAATCAGGTCCATTATTCTCTCAGGATTAAGAGTTCATGTAAATAGAAATTGTAAGATTTATTATTTGTTTGACAGTTGTTAGGAGAATAATAAATCTCACAGCGGTCCAGTTCAATATGTCTTAACTCTTAAAACATATCAACTATCAACTAGAAGTCTCCACTTCCATGATAAATCATCTTAGTTGATATGTTATAGTCTTCGCAGATGAAATGCCCAATTTCATCACTGACTACGAACTAAAATTTTGAGTTTACAAAGAACTTGTGATTAATATCTGTTGTGACTAAATCACATAAATCACATACTATACATCTCATGGGCTATATGATATTGTCTAAATATTCATGTTACCATTATTTTAGATAATAATAAAACAACTTTATTGATTACAAGATTAAGTCATACATAACACTATACAATAGGATTTAAGGGCATTAATCCTAACAAGTCACATATTGGGATCCATGCTAAGGAGTTAGTCACAGATTGGAGATTTGTGCAACATAGGAAAGACGACTACTACAATATCAAGTTCAATAGGGTATTAAAGGGAATGTTCAATTGTAGGTTGTTATTTTGGGATAGGCTAGGGTAGTGGTAAGATTTCTTATACTTGTAACCACTTGATTATTGATTAGTGAATTCTTGGGAGTGGTAAGATTCCATTATGCGAAAGAATCGAAGTTCATACAGAAGGACTACAAGCTCCCCGCTTGACTTCCTAATGCTACCCACCAGTAGAACTTACTGACACGACCACGTGCAAGCTTCGAATCCACGGACTCCTTCTTTCTTGGACTCTTCAATCAAGTACAAGCACCCCCGCTTGTGTATCTTTAAGTTCTTGAATCTGCAACTGAATGATTATTAAGATGTTGATAACCCTAAGTTTATGTGAAGGAAAGCTCCTCAAAGACCTCACAAGAGATTCACATAAACAGCAATATGAGCAACAAAGACCTTAGAGAGGTTTGGGTACAAAACCCTAGATACAAAAGAGACACTCTCTTCTCTCTCTCTAAAAGCCCCAAAAACGTTCTAGGGTTTTCCTTATATATAGGAGTGTTTTACTTGAACCCCAAGACGTTTAAATAGAGTTTGGGCTGAATTGGAACTCTGCAGAAAAATAAATCTCTACGTGGTTCGATCGATCGAGTCTAATTTTCGATCGATCGAGCCTTACAGATTTAGTCCAATAAATCTGCAATCACTCGATTCCAGTTTTACAAATAAACATACTTTGAGCAAGCCTAAACAAGACTAAACATATTATTTTGATCATGGTTTGCCAATATTACACATTAGAGTTCTAAATACATAAAATCCTAAATCTTTAGAAACTAACAATCTCCCCCTTTGGCAATCCGTGACAAAACACAAACTAGAAGCTCAAAGTTTACAAAGTAAAAGCCCATTACAAAAATAATGCTCATAACAACAAATCCAATCTTAACTACTATCCATCAGTTGCAAGTGTAGACAGCAGCTCAATTGAATCAACCTGTATATTTCCTGAAACACTCAACAAACGCACAAACGCATGTGTGACAGAAAAACAGTAAATCAACAAATATGCAAACTAACTCTCCCCCTAAGTTAGATACCTCAAAAATAATGTTAATTCCCCCTAAATATAACATTCTTGTATTTTCCACACATATTCCCACATATCAACTATTTCTCCCCATTTTTGTCACGTATTGACAAAGACAACTCATACAAAAAGTAAACAATCAACATACGCAACATAGGATACGAGAAAATAGAGAAAGAAGGGGACACAAAACAATTCAACTCTATAGAAAATAGAGACAGCTCCCCCTATGAGCAACACAGGTTAAAAAAAACTTTGCTCCCCCTATCAAAAATAGGAAAAACAAAACAAGTTTTAGGAAAAACAGTTTTGGGGAAAAATAAAGGAGGTGGGGGAAAAACAGCAGCAGCAGCAGCAGCATCACCAACAGGATCAGGTACATTCTCACCAGCAGGACCAAAGTTAAAAACACACAAACCAAAGTAAAAAACAAGGTGAGGATACACATGAAGAAAAAATATTCTCTCTTTCAATAAAATGCAAACATGGCACTATGTGATCTATAAACAGTTGCATGAGTAGAGAAAATATTTGCACATTGATTATCCATCATATCTCTTAAGAAAAATATTTTCTAAAGTTCACACATAAGAAATAGCATATACTAGAATGTACAAAACTCAAAAATTAATCAATCAATTTTTAAATCAAGTTAAGTACCCAATTTAGAAAAGTGTATGCATGTTATGTGTGAAAACAATGAGAGATATGTTTGCAAAACTACAAGATGGATACAAAAACAATGCAATGCATGTGAATCCTAAACACAAATGATGCATAAAAAATTTTGGTCAAAAACATAGAAACTGAAAATTTTTCAGTTTCGATCGATCGAGAATCGATCGAACAACAATTGAGTCAGGTAGACTCAAACCTAAAATTTTAATCGCAATTTTGATTGATCGAAAAACAGGTTCGATCGATCGAAAGTCTGAAAAAATCAGATTTTTGAAAAACAGAGCATTTTAATGCAGAAACTCCTCAAAGCATATTTTTTTATAAAAAAAATGCATGAGTATGAGATGAAATTTTTTTCAAAAACACTTGAATTTAACCCAGATATTCCAAAATCAAGATTTTCAATCAGTTTGTCCTCAAAGCGCAAACATTATACACATTTTACATTAAAATCAAGGAACTTTTAATCTTGGATGGCCACAACAAGATCACACACAATAAAATGTACCAAGTTTAACAAAGAGTAACTTGTGTAGTGTGTGCAACTAGCAAAAGCTTGAGATACATGTGAGGTGATATGTGAATAGCAATTAATCATAAAGTCTACACAATCCATCACATAGAATTTAAAAGAGACTATCACCTAAGGAGTTACATCCTATAACTCCCACATCTCCTAGAACAAAAGCTTGCAATCATGTAAGTTTCTTGCATTTTTGCCTCTTATTTGTATGAAATGGCATTTAGCCTAATAGTACACACTGGTTTGAATTAAGTGAATTGGCATCAAGCCTAATAGTACACACTAGTTTTAATTTAATTTGAGGCTACACCTTATGTTCTTTTTGTGCATATGCTACACTTTCTCGAGCACACAATCTTATGATATGCACTAAGGTGTTCATGATTGGCTAGTGAACAGTGGTGAGATGGTCATTTATGCCTTTCTCAAAA
>NW_027069633.1:598789-631867 GCF_002906115.3 Quercus suber | reverse complement strand
GATCGAGCCAGGCCGAAAGTCCCAAGTACTTCTGCAGCCACTCGATTCCAACTTTACAATAATAAACCAACTTTGAGCAAGCCTAAACAAGACTAAATACATTGTTTTGATCATGGTTTGCCAACATTACAAATTAGAGTTCTAAATACATAAAATCCTAAGACCTTAGAACCTAACAACATATAACTTATCGCTTAGCAAGTTGTGAAAAAATTGTATCCATAACACTACTCTTTATAAAGTGATAAAGTAGGTAATTAAGTGTGCATTTAGCTCCAGCTTAAAAAGTTAGATTATTTTACTATTTAGCTTATTTTTGCTACTATTCATAGGCCCGACAACACTTTTTAGTACTATTCATGGGTCCTACTGTACTATTTCAACTAACTTTTACCTTTATTTACAGTATTTTTAGTAAAAAGCTTTTAGTTTCAGCAAAATAAATAGATCCCAAATAGACCCTAAATAACAAAATCCAATCACTTTGACAATTACTCCACTGTTACAGCTGAAATTAGGTTTTAACTTTTAAGGAAAGGTCTACTGCTTGCTTGGGATTTGTAATTATGGGAAAAATATTATTGAATTAGACTCTTAATAACTTTTCTTTCACACAAGGATGCCAAAATTAGAACGTTAGGATGGGTATGATTAGCTAAATTAGTAAAATATGTTGTCATCAAATAAGATATATATTTTGGATCAAAACTTACCTATAAAAAAAAAAAAAATCCATTGATGCATTGGTCCAATCATAAAGAGTAATAGACAAAGTTTTCTTCCAAATCAATTTAGAAGAATTTTCTCTAGTCCATTACACGGGTATTTTTATAAAATAATTTATATGTATTATTTTTAAAAAAAAATTATATTACTTGTTAAATAAATTATGTGACTAAAAGTCTAAAAGTATATGTGCATGGTTTTATTAATTGCGACATAGTGAGTTAAACGAATATTTCTCCAAATCAAATTAATGGTAAACTTTTTCCAAGAATAATTGATGTTATAGATTTAAATATTTTTTCCATTAAAAAAAGTCAATATTTATAAATATGAAAAAAAAAAATATTAATACTATATTTCAACCAGATGGTATCTCGTAAAAAGATTACATCATTACATGGCGATTTGAGGATGAATTGGTTCCTAGATGTTTTAACTCACCACCAAAGGCTTCCGTTTATCTATAAAACAGGGAAGATAGATTTGACTTTATATATATATGAGGGAAAAATTAACGAATGCCCTAAGGACATTTTTTTAATGAATTATTTTAAGAAATTTTTTATGAGAAAAGAAAAACTAGTAATTAATGTTTTGACAACTTTTTCAAATTTTCATAAAAGTTATATAAAAACTTTCCTTAAATGGTTTATTAGCCATTGCCCGAAGAGTACCCGTTAACATGACCATATATGTGTGTGTATATATATTGTGTTTTTGAGAAATAGGTTTGACTTTATTTATAGAGTAACTTGACTTTGCCAAGGTTTTGTAATTATAGGGGGCCAATTACTATTATAGGGTGGCTTAAATCTTAACTGTGGGAATATTAATATTTGAAGGGAGTTTTGACTTTGTTAAAAAGTAGCCTTGGGTGGGGGTGGGGTGGTTTCATTTTAGTTCCATAAATTTGCTTCAACCTAAGAATAGTATTCATTGTCTATAAAGGTAATTTTTATCCACTAATAAATGAATATTAAAGTCTTATAAATAAAGTAATACCACAAAGGATTTAGATGCCTTTGTCCAAGGATCCTCCCATATGGAGAGACTTTGAATTTGTTTGTGAAAGTGTTAGCGAGATTTTGTTATTTGTTGATACATTTTGAGTGTATAAACACTGTAATATTTCTTTGATACAGTGAATTCATCATCTGCTACTTGTAAACAAGTGATTGAGCCAATAATTATTTTCCATAGGAGTCAAGCCAAATATAATAAAGTTCTTTTTCTTTAAGTAAAAAAAAAACCTACAAAAAAAAAAATCATTCTAAAATTAAAAGATAATGTTTTTACTATAGTTAAGGGAAATTTTGAAAAACTCGTGGGCCCTCTAGTTTTGCCACCACTACCATGAACTTATGCTATTGTCGAACCACGTAAATTCTTAGTGTTTTCTCTTGTATGTGATTGCTTATTAATTTATTTGCTCTTATTATTTCTTCGAAGATCTTTCTAAATCCCATAATATTTGACAATCACTATTTGTGTGAAAGGGCTATCAAGAGGTCCTTTCGCATTACAAATTGGTATTAGAGTTTTCACTTTTACAATAATTTTTATTGGAGATGTTCATGTTGAATCCCTTCTTCACTTTTGGTGTATGAAGAAAAAAAATGAAAAATATTAAAATTACTACAAATTTTACAACAAATATATATAAATTAAATGTGATGGTGGACTTCAACAACTTAATAAATAAATATTGTAATTACTTTTTTTATATTTGTGACAAATCAAGTTATAAGTCTTTACTTTTTTCCAAAAAAAAAAAAATGTTATAAGTCATATATAGTAAAATTTGTAGCATCTCTAACATCACTTTTCTTATTTTCCATTAGCAGAAATGGAATTCTATTGTATTTGCTATTTATGACTTGAATTGAGTTTGAACTAGTCTAATTCAAACTAGGGCCACTCACCAGTTAAATTCACACTTCAATCATCTCAAATTTTAATTTCCCAACTTCTTTGAAGGGTTTGGTCGACATAGGAAACAAGGACAGGCAAAAGGAAAAACATCAACGACATTTGAAAACTTTCAACTTTCAAGAATAGAAATAAAAGTTTAATAATATAATTTAAATAAAAAAAAATTCTAAACAAGAACTTTTTCCTACCCTCCATTCTCTTTGTAATTCAAATAAGAGAGGAGACTAGCATAACATACGTTTCGCCTGTCAAAACTTATAAGAATTTGTATATATTTGATCCATGAAAGAAATAAGCTACTTCAAAATATTTCATCGTGAAGAGAGAACATGCTGTGCCAATTTCTTTTGCAGTTTTGCTTGGGTGGTAATTTTTACAATTGCCTTGAAGTCTCGTCTGCTTTTCAAAATCAGAAAATTTTAAGAGCTATAAAGTATGAAAGTTGGGAAAATAGATATATATATATATATATATATTTTTTTTTTTTTTAAATTTTTGGTTTTGAGATACGTAAGGGGAGAGAGATTCAAAAATGGTGAAAAGAGTTTTTCAAGCACTATGTAAAATTCCTTTGTGGTTTTTTATTTATTTTTATTTTTTATTTTATCAGGTTAGGAAATGGATGGATAGAAAAATGATGAGGGATAAGTAGAAGGAAAACTGGAATTTTCCTTTGTTTGGTTCAGAAAGGAAATTGGAGATAAACTCATAACAGAGGGTGTCCAAGTGGTTTACACTTTGACCCAAAAATGTGGGAAGAAAATACCTTCAAGTTACCTAAATTACATTTTCTATTCCTTGATACTTAGCCCCCATTACATTTTTTTTTGTTAATCAGCCTTTCATTCTCTCTCTCTCTCTCCATTTTGAAATGGGTTTTGTTTCTACTAGTTGTGTTTGGACATATGTGGTTCACTTGTTAAGAACATATGTCATTATTTTATATAATTGGCTAATCCTTTGACAAAACGCACTTTACTTGTAATTGGGTAGATCTAAGATATGTTTAATACTTCAAGAAACATGTTGTTCAAGTCTAGTATTAAAACCATGAAGATTGGACCAAGAAACAAGTGAATAAAAGTTGCTCATTAAAGCTGGACAGATAGCTCGACATTTGCGGATAGATAGCTCGACAGCTGCTCGACACCTCTCGACAGCTGGCTATCTATCGAGCTCTTCAGTTGATTGTTATCGCAATCTTGGCACCTTCTCGACACCTGGTGGATCGATCGAGAAAGTTTCTGTCCCCTCGACACCTACTCGAGATCTCCTCGATAGCTGTATTTGTTGAAGTTTAAAACTCGACACCTGCTCGACACCTGCTATCTATCGAGGTTACGAAAATCAGAATTTTTAGATCTGATTTTTGGGCAAGGCTTATGTGTTAGGACATATGTGGTTTACATGTTAAGAACTTATATTATGTTTTAATGTAATTGGCTAATCCTTTCACAAAACGCATTTTACTTGTAATTAGGTAGATCTAGGATGTGTTGAAATACTTCAAGAAACCATATTTCAAGATCAAGTGTTGAAGCCTTCAAGTCTATCCAAGATTCAAGCTGAAAAGTGTCTGTCATTAAATCTCGACAGCTAGCTTGATAGCTAGCATCTATCGAGACCTGTAAAACTGTTTAGCCTCGTGGCTCGACAGCAGCTCGACAGATAGGGTATCTGTCGAGGTTTATGAAAAATTGAATTTCAGTTCTGTTTTGACTCTAATCCGTGCTTATGTGTTTGGGCTTTCTTTTCTCCTAACCCTAGACATATAAAATGATTGTTTTAAGGGCCGTCAAAATATATACAAGTTGCACGAGCATTGAGCAAAGTCTGTTCAAGCAATTCGTGATCGGAGATAAAGTTCTGCCCTAGTTCATCTTTTCTGAAAAAGTTGCTGTGTATGTGCACCTTTGGGTTTTGTGACAAAGCATCTTCTTGATCTTCATCATAGATGAATTGAAGAACTTTGCAGCCAACAACTCTTTCTAGTTAGTGATTGAAGTCATATACTTGGATCTGCGCATTGGTTAGTCATGTACTTGGGAGTCGTGCATTAAAATGGGAAATTGTCACTACAGAACAAGTCTAATTGGGTATTGTGGTAAGGGTTCGACTGTAGGTTGGTAAGGTACTTGGGATTCTGTAAGGTTGAAATTTATCAACCATCTTGTTGGCTTTATTCCACGCCAATTTACTTGTAATTTAAGCACTTAGTAACCTTGTATTTAGGTGGGATTATTGTAAGGGTAGTGTGTGAGAAGATGTGAAGAAAAACTCAAGTATGTGTAAGAAGGCAGAGATTCGCGGCTAGGACTTGCGGATGACTTGCGACTGGCAAGCTACTAACTGCAAGCACGTGAGATGCACACAGGGGAGCTGAAGGGTCGCGCCAGCTGTCGCACTACAGGACAAAAGTCCCAGGCTGGCCAGGCCGTTATCTCGCGGCTTGAACTCGCGATTCAGACCAGTCGCGAGGCCAAGCCGCCAATCAGCCCTGTTTGGCAAAAACTGACTCTTCGTATTCCAAACACACACCACTATATATAAACCCTTATACCCTCTAAATTGAGAGAGCTTCTATAGAGAATTTTTGTGAGAGAAATCCTAGAGAAAATAAGATTGCCTCATGCCCATTCTTTACCTAAGAGACTCTACAAGTTCCTCTACTCTCTTCCTCTCCATTGATAAATCCTTGAGAGGCTATTGACCAAATCCTTGTCTCACCACACCCACGTCTGTGAGAAGGTTTTTTGGTGCTAAGGAAAGCAGTTTGGAAGGGACCAATGGTTATTGGTTGATGTTATGGGCTATAGCGGAATCCGGTAAGTTAGAGAAGAAAAAGGTTTGGTGCAACCTCGTTGGAGCAAGAAGCTTGGAGAGCTTAGTTACCTGGGTAGATTAGGCTTGGAGGGTCTATTGCTGTTCATATATCCCAACTACATTTTCTAGTGGATTATTGACCGCTTGGAGGGTGGCGGAGAGATTTTATGCCGAGGGCTTTGGTTTCCTCTTCGATAACACATCACATGTTGTCTTTGTGTTTGCATCTCTCTTCCCTTAATCTTTACCGTTTATTATTTGCTGTGGATGTGATTTTAAATTGGTTTAGATTGTTTATCAATTCTGTCATTGGCTTATGTTCATGTTCTGCACATTTATTGTTTGAATATAAGCTTGAATTGATATTTTGTAATTTGGGGTCTAAAAAAGGTGTTTTACACACATTTTGAACTTTCAATTAGTATCAGAGCGGGTACACTTGTTGTGGTTTAAATACCTAAGTGTGATCCTTGACCCCTTGTGTTATTTACCATGGATGTTGCATTGTATGCGTCTTTGTATGATTTGGTTGATGATAAATGTAGCATGTCACGTGTTTGTGAAAATGCCTTCATGAGTGACAATTTCAGCTTTTCGTGGGACCCACCACAATATCATGGCATTTTCGTAAAAAAAACCAATTTCATAGGTCCCACTAACAGTAAGTTGTCCTATCAAAAGCTCTCTCTCTCTCTCTCTCTCTCTCTCTCTCTCTCTCTCTCTCTCTCTCTCTCAATGGCAGTGGTGGTCGATCGATGAGAGCGATCCATGGCTGATGCTTGTTTGTAGTGGACTCTTTTGGGTGTGGTGGTTTTTTTGTGGATTGGTTTGTTCTAATGGTTATGGTGGTTGTTTGTTTTAAGGCATATCTGATGGTGAATCTAAGTTGTATAGGGGGTGAGTCTAATGGTAGATCCATGGTTGTGTGTTTTATGTTTTCAAACATGTCTGCTATGATTATTACTAGTTTGTAGGCGGTAAATGGTTTCTAGCAAGTATGATAACTGCCAAAGGCTTCCTCTATGTTTGTATCCTTGGGGTTGTTAGAAAAAAAAAAATTAAGGAAAACAATAGCAGAAATTCATGCCAAATGAAAAATATGAGTTGGAAACAAAAAAATGAGTACAAGATTTGAGTGTAGAAATGAATACAAAAAAATGAAAATAGAAAATGAATACAAACCCAACAAAACCAAATAGACTCTTATGTTTTTAGCTTTTCACCTTTTGTCTTAGAGCATTCACAGCTAGATTTGCAACGAAAAAAAGAAGAAAGTGCTATTTTAATACCAAAAGTTTCTATTATTCTCCTTTAAAAACTACCTTCTTACAATTTATCCAACTTCCTATTCATTATTTTTCACATCACACTAACCACTATTCATTTTTATTCGTTTCAGTCTCTTCTCATTGTCACTCTCACTTCATAGCAGTGTCTCTCTCTTCTCTCTCTTCACCCACATATCAAACCCTATAGCCAAAAAAAAAAAAAAAAAAAATGTAGTAGCCACCACACCCACCAAGAATCTATCACCACCACCATAACCACAACCATCATCATCACATACCCATACCAGAATTCAAATAAAAAAAACGAAGGAAACAGGGCCCAATTTTGTTAGCATATAATAGTGATAGGTGATCACACTATAATATGGTGCACCCTCACCTATATAATAACACGCACTTTGTGAATGGTGTTGCTTCACCAACCAACAGTAGAGGATCACGTGTTCTGAGAATCTAACAACTCTTTTTTCTTTTTTTTTTTTTAATTTCTTTTTTGATAAAGAGAATCTAAACAACTCTAAACATAGTATTGGGCAATCTTAATCCTTTTTTTTTTTTTTAATAGCCGTCCCCTTCTCACTTGAGTTAGATCTAAGCTAACAATCAATGTTACATTGTGACAGTTTGTTCGGTTGTTCCAGCACTTCCTTGGTTTGGTGCCATTTTTTAATTAATAGTTTAATACTACAATTGGGTACATTTGAAAAACTTGGGATATAGAGATCATTGACTTAACGTTTCAACAACCATTTGCCTTTGATTTTCCTATTGTTATATAAACACAGATGTAGGCATGCAACTTATAAATTAAATTTCAGAAATTGTGATTGTTGAAGTTTTATTGAGCAATAGTTTGGTGACACAAAATTAGTCAAAATTGTTAGCATGATTTATTGAAATTGGTATACACCAAAAATTGAATTACATGTGGGTTTATATGAAATCATCTTGCTTCAATCATAATTTATAATTTTTTTATTTTTTTTATTTTTTATTTTTTATGAATCAGGATTTCATTACATATAACTTATCGCTTAGCAAGTTGTGAAAAAATTGTATCCATAACACTACTCTTTATAAAGTGATAAAGTAGGTAATTAAGTGTGCATTTAGCTCCAGCTTAAAAAGTCAGATTATTTTACTATTCAGCTTATTTTTGCTACTGTGGGGGGAGAAAAACCCAGCCCAGCTTATTCGGCCCAAGGCCCTAAAAGAGGAACATTCTTCATCCGAGGAGATGAAGCCTTCAGTCGGAAGCCCACGCCAATGGGGGATGCCTGGAGACGAACACGTATACCATCCGAGGAGATGCTCATACGTCCGAGCAGTCATGAGTCCTCGGATCCGAAGAGGTTTGATCAAACGCGAGTATGAGAGGTTCAAGTGATCTATTTGACAAGTGTAAGGAGGGAGAGGAACCAATTTGGAAATTGAAATGTTCTGAAAACCTCTTTTTTTTTTTTTTTTTCATTTGGCTTGCCTCTCATTATAGACATGGTACCAATCCAGTTAGATTTGCACCCAAAAAAAAAAAGTTTGGGTTACCTCCCGTACTTTTTTAATTGGAATTTCCTTTTATTTTAATAAGAAACTGTCACATCATCCGCTAACTAAATAAAATGTAGAGATTAAAACTCACTACCACTTGTCATTGTATATTTAAAACAAAAAGACATGTCCAATTAAAAAAGTACTAAAGGTAAACTAAACCAAAAAAAAAATGCTATTATAAATTGTCAAATATGTTTGACTGTTGAGAAAGGATGGATCACATGTTCTGAGAATCTAACAACTCTTTTTTCTTTTTCTTTTTTTGATAAAGAGAATCTAAACAACTCTAAACATAGTATTGGGCAATCTTAATCCTTTTTTTTTAATAGCTGTCCCCCTCTCACTTGAGTTAGAGCTTAGCTAACAATCAATATTACATTGTGACAATTTGTTCGGTTGTTCCAGCACTTCCTTGGTTTGGTGCCATTTTTTAATTAATAGTTTAAAACTGGGTACATTTGAAAAACTTGGGATACAGAGATCATTGACTTTACGTTTCAACAGCCATTTGCCTTTGATTTTCCTATTGTTATATAAACACAGATGTAGGCACGCAACTTATAAATTCAGAAATTGTGATTGTTGGAGTTTTACTAAGCAATAGTTTGGTGGCACAAAATTAGTCAAAATTATATAGCAAAAATTGAATTACATGTGGGTTTATATGAAATCATCTTGCTTCAATCATAATTTATAATTTTTTTATTTATTTTTTTATTTTATATATGAATCAGGATTTCATTACTTACAACTTATCGCTTAGCAAGTTGTGAAAAAATTGTATCCATAACACTACTCTTTATAAAGTGATAAAGTAGGTAATTAAGTGTCTGTTTGGCTTCAGCTTAAAAAGTCAACTTATTTTACTATTCAGCTTATTTTTGCTACTATTCATAAACCCCACTACACTTTTTGATACTATTTATGGATCCTACTATACTAATTCAACTAACTTTTACCTTTATCTATAATATTTTTAGCAAAAAGTTCTCAGTTTCAGCAAAATAAGTGGATTCCAAAAAGACCCTAAATAACAAAATCCGGCCACCATGACAATTACTCTACGATTACAGCTGAAATTAGGTTTTAACTTTTAAGGAAAGGTCTACTGCTTGCTTGGGATTTGCAATTAAGGGAAAAGTATTATTGAATTAGACTCTTAATAACTTTTCTTTCACACAAGGATGCCAAATTAGAATGTTAGGATGGGTTTGATTAGCTAAATTAGTAACATATGTTATCATCAAATAAGATATATATTTTGGATCAAAACTTACCTATAAAAAAAATAAAAAAAAATAAAAATCCATCAATGCATTGGTTTGATCATAAAGAGTAATAGACAAAGTTTTCCTCCAAACCAATTTAGAAGAATTTTCTCTCACCCATTACACAGGTATTTTTATAAAATAATTCCTATGTATTATTTAAAAAAAATTATATTACTTGTTAAATAAATTGTGACTAAAAGTCTAAAAGTATATGTGCATGGTTTTATTAATTGCAACATAGTGAGTTAAAGGAATTTTTCTCCAAATCAAATTAATGTTATTTTTTCCATTAAAAAAAGTCAATTTTTTTTTTTTTTGATGAGTAAAAGTCAATATTTATAAATATGAAAAAAAAATTATTAATACTGTATTTCAACCAAATGGTATCCCGTAAAAAGATTACATCATTACATGGCGATTTGAGGATGAATTGGTCCCTAGATGTTTTAACTCACCACCAAAGGCTTCCGTTTATCTATAGAACAGGGAAGAGAGATTTGACTTTATATATATGTGGAAAAAATTAACGAATGCCCTAAGAACATTTGTTAATGAATTATTTTAAGAAAATTTTTAAATCGTTTATTAACTATTACCCGAAGAGCACCCGTTAACATGACCATATATGTGTGTGTGTATATATATATTTTGGTTTTTTAAGAAACAGGTTTGACTTTATTTATAGAGTAACTTGACTTTGCCCAAGGTTTTGTAATTATAGGGGGCCAACTTTTGTTTAAAAAGTAGCCTTGGGGTGGGGGTGGGGTGGTTTCATTTTGGTTCCATAAATTTGCTTCAACTTAAGAACAATATTCATTGTCTATAAAGGTAATTTTCATCCACTAATAAATGAATATTAAAGTCTTATAAATAAAGTAATACCACAAAGGATTTAGATGCCTTTGTCCAAGGGTCCTCCCATATGGGAGAGACTTTGAATTTGTTTGTGAAAGTGTTAGCGAGATTTCGTTATTTGTTGATACATTTTGTGTGTATAAACACTCTGTAATATTTCTTTGATATAGTGAATTCATTATCTGCTACCAGTAAACAAGTGATTGAGCCAATAATTATTTTCCATAGGAGTCAAGCCAAATATAATAAAGTTCTTTTTCTTTAATTAAAAAAAAAACTACAAAAAATAAAAATAAAAATAAAAATCATTCTAAAATTAAAAGATAATGTTTTTACAATGGTTAAGGGAAATTTTGAAAAACTAGGGGTTCCTCTAGTTTTGCCACCACTGCCATGAACATATGCTATTGTCGAACGACGTAAATTCTTAGTGTTTTCTCTTGTATGCGATTGCTTATTAATTTATTCATTCTTATTATTTCTTTGAAGATCTTTCTAAATCCCATAATATTTGACAATCACTATTTGTGTGAGAGGGCTATCAAGAGGTCCTTTCGTATAACAAATTGGTATTAGAGTTTTCACTTTTACAATAATTTTTATTGGAGATGTTCATGTTGAATCCCTTCTTCACTTTTGATGTATGAAGAAAAAATGAAATATTAAAATTACTACAAATTTTACTACAAAATATATATAAATTAAATGTGATGGTGGACTTCAACAACTTAATAAATAAATATTGTAATTACTTTTTCTATATTTGTGACAAATCAGGTTATAGGTCTTATACTTTTTTCCAAAAAAAAAATAAAAATTACAAGTCTTATATAGTAAAATTTGTAGCATCTTTAACATCACTTTCCTTATTCTCCATTAGTGGAAATGGAATTCTATTGTATTTGCTATTTATGACTTGAATTGTGTCTGAACTAGTCTAATTCAAACTAGGGCCACTCACTAGTCAAAATCTATGTTTGTGAAATTTACAACTCGATCAACTCTATTAAACCCAAAGCCACCACCAACGCCAAAATTTGACACGCACACACAATCGGGCATCATACCCATCCTCAATGGACAAAATTTCACATGGGTTTCAATCGGGATGAATAAACTTTGGGGGAAAATCGAAGCGTACCTGAAATGGGCTTTGATTGAAGCCATTGGAAAGCCCTTTTTCCTTGCATTGGTGAAGTCGACGAATGAACTCTCCTCCTTACTGAAAATGGCGCGAACAGAAAAATGATTCCTACAAGTAGAAAGGGGATTGATGAGAGAGAAAGAGAGAGAGGATCTATGAAAGAGAAAGAGAGAGAGAGAGCTTACCGATTGATAAGGGAGGCTAAGAGGCGTAAGGTTTGTGGGTATTGGGTTGAGAGCATGGCGGCGAGAGGTTGAGAGTGAGTTGAGAGTGTTTTTCAAAGGTTTTTTTCAATTGTGTTGAAATTTAGGGTTTTTTTCAATTTATAGCAAACCTAGAGCTGCGTTTGATTAAACACAGCTTAAACATGTCTAGAGCTGCGTTTAATCAAACGCAGCTCTATAAATGTTTAAGCTACGTTTATTAAACGTAGCTCTAGACATGTTTAAGCTGCGTTTATTAAACGCAGCTCTAGACATGTTTAAGCTGCAAACGTGGCTTTAGACATGTTTAAGCTGCATATATCAATTTAACCTGCATTTATTAAACGCATATCTAAGATATATTGAAAAAAAAATTCCTCAAATGGGTCTATAGCAGCTTTTTTAAAATCGCGGCTTAAGGTTTTTAAAATCGCAGCCTTAGCATCACAAAACACAACTTTAGAGCTGGTCTATAGCTGTGTTTAGAAAACGCGGCTGTACGTCCAAGGGTGGAGCCGCGTTTTCCAAAAATGCGGCTCAAATTACCCCTTGTAGCTGCATTTTTGAAAAACACAGCTTAAAAACGTGTTTTTTGTAGTGTTCCCAACTTCTTTGAAGTGGTTTGGTCGACATAGGAAACAAAGCCAAGCAAAAGGAATAACATCAACGACATTTGAAAACTTTCAACTTTCAAGAATAGAAATGAAAATTTAATAATATAATTTAAATAAAAGAAAATTCTAAACAAGAACTTTTTCCTTCCCACCATTCTCTTTGTAATTCAAACAAGAGAGGAGACTAGCATAACATATGTTTTCCCTATCAAAACTTATAAGAATTTGTATATATTTGATCCATAAAAGAAACAAGCTACTTCAAAATATTTCATCGTGAAGAGAGAACACGTTGTGCCAATTGCTTTTACAGTTTTGCTTGGGTGGTAATTTTTACAATTGCCTCGCTACAAGTCTCTTCTGCTTTTCAAAATCAAAAAATTTTAAGAGCTATAAAGTATGAAAGTTGGGAAAATAGATATATATATATATATATTTATTTTTTTTTTTTTGGTTTTCAGATACATAAGGGGAGGGAGATTCAAAAGTGGTGAAAAGAGTTTTTCAAGCACTACATAAAATTCCTACTTGGTTTTTTATTTATTTATTTATTTATTTATCAGGTTGCAAAATGTTCGGATAGAAAAATGATGAGAGACAAGTAGAAGGAAAATTGGTATTTTCCTTTGTTTGGTTCAAAAGAAAATTTGAGATAAACTCATAACAGAGGGTGTCCAAGTGGTTTCCACTTTGACCCAAAAATGTGGGAAGAAGAATACCTCCAAGTTACCTAAATTACATTTTCTATTCCTTGATATTCAGCCCCCCATTATAATTTTTTTGTTAATAAGCCCTTCATTCTCTCTCTCTCTCTCTCTCTCTCTCTCCATTTTGAAATGGGTTTTGCTTCTACTAGTTGTTTGGTTGGTTGTTTTTTTTTTTTTTTTTCCGTCTCCTTCTTGAGAAAGTAACTCCTGAGACGGGTTCATAAAATCTATGTCTCACTGGCATGTGAGTTCTACGCATGTGGGACTCATATGTCAGTGAGACATGGGTCTCATAAGCCCGTCTCATACAAGATTTTTCCCTCCTTATATTTTTTGTGCCCATGGGAGGTGGCATTTTTATAGTTTGGCACTTTACTTGTTAATTTAACCATGGAAATGTTGTAAATAAATTTGTAATTCAATTGGCATTTTTTAGTATTTCCAACAAAGATGTTTACTGTGCAAATTCTTTCCCTACCAAATATCAAATTATTAAAAAAATCATGGAGATGTTGACCTATCCTATATACACAAAATAAAATAAAATAAACACTTAAATTTAGATTTTCAAAACACACACACATAAAGATAATATGTAATATATATTAGATAATAATGAAAAAAAAAATTTACTTCTCACATACTATTATAAAAAAATATCTTTGATAATAGGAGCATAATAATAAATATATGTAAACACTTTTTTCCATTTTCTCATTGTTTTTTCTCAACCAGAAAAAAAAAAAAAAAAAATCGCATCATATATATTATATTAAAGTCAAAACATAATCATAATCCAAATTGAATCTAGATTAGTTTTTAATTGTAATCCAATTTTGCGATAAATGTCCATTTTAATTTTCTTAATTTTAATGTAAAGTTGTTCATTTAGAATACTCAGCATGAAAATCAAAATAATCACCCCACTTACTTAGGTAAGATCATTTTATCATCACTGTTGTTGAATATTTATGTGCGTAAATATGGATTACAACCTAGTTTATAGTTATTTTTTATCTTTCCAATTTTCTATTCTCTATACCAAACACACATAATAAAAAACTAAAATATTTTCAATCCTCCTGTAGACAGAGAAAATTTCTGACCTATCACAAGCTGACACGTCACACTATTAAGTCCACAAAATACGGCCAATTACAAAGCGCCGCTTATTGCTGCTAGGTTTTTGCTATCATTACTTAGAAACCAACAAAAATTTGCCAAGTGTCATGCAAAAACCAATCACACATCATCGCACGTGTAAGCGATGACATAATCAGCTTCGCACGTGTAAGCGATGACATAATTAGTCTCGCACGTGTAAGCGATGACATAAGCGGACCAATCAAGCGCTGCCACGTGTCACCAATCAAGCTCCACCACGTGTCACTTACCTACCCCTAAACTCCTATAAATAGAAGCCTTCCTAAGGCATTTGAAGGAGATCAGGAGATCTAGAGATCTAGAGATTTGGAGAGGACACCAAACCATTTGAAGCACTCAGAAGTCCAGAAGCTGCTGCCGGAATCAAGCTCTAAAGCCTCCAAGAACTTCAAGAACTTCAACTTCGAATACGAAGAACATTCGAAGGAAATCATCCAAATCATCCGCCTAGATCCAAAAGTTTGCGGGAATCAAGCCTAAAGTGTCCGAAAACATCAACAAATCACAAATCAGTGAAGCTCTACGGATTCAAGCCTCTAAAGCCCCAAAGAACTTCCACCACAAACCTTCGAATACAAGAACATTCGAAGAGGAATCATCCAATCATATTCCTAGATCTCAAAGTTCACTGGAATCAAGCTCAAAAGCCTCCAGAAACCTCACAAACCATAAATCAGTGAAGTTCTACGGATTCAAGCCTCTAAAAGCATCGAAGAACTTCCACACAAATCTTCAAACACGAAGAACGTACGAAGAACACGAAGAACAAAGAATTTCTAACAAGCTCATAGCCAAAGATTCATTGTAATTCTGTTTCAACAATCTTCGATCTNACACATAGAGATAATATATATAATATTATATTAGATAATAATGAAAAAAAAATTACTTCTCACATACTATTATAAAAAAATATCTTTGATAATAGGAGCATAAATAAATATATGTAAACAATTTTTTCCATTTTCTCATTCTTTTTTCTCAACCCAAAAAAAAAAAAAAAAAAATCGTATCATATATATTATATTAAAGTCAAAACATAATCATAACCCAAATTGAATCTAGATTAGTTTTTAATTGTAATCCAATTTTGAGAGAAATTTCCATTTTCATTTTCTTAATTTTAATATAAAGTTGTTCATTCAGAATACTCAGCATGAAAATCAAGATAATCACCCCACTTACTTAGGTAAGATCATTTTATCGTCATTGTTGTTGAATATTTATGTGCGTAAACATGGATTACAACCTATTATTTTTTATCCTTCCAAATTTATATTCTCTACGCCAAACACACATAATGAAAAACTAGAATATTTTCAATCCTCCCAATTCGAGTTTCAAGAAATTTTAAAAACTTTTTAATTAAGGCTCTATAATCTTTTTGCAAAAGCTCTACTACTAATTGGTACAAAAACTTTACGATATGGAGGTTTAACTGAAAACTCTTTAGTGTTTTAAATATTTGACAAATTAAAGTTCTAGATTTCTAAAATATGAACAATAAATTATATATATATATATATATTCTAAAAGTTTCAAATTTTAGTTTTAGTCTTAATATGGTTTGTAGCTTTAGGTATCCCTTAAAGCTCTTTAGCTTTAGTTTTAAGGCTCTTCAACACACCCTAAACTTTAGGATTCCCGCTGCTTTCTTTCCTAATCGGTTGAATTTCCATATGCTTCATTACTGTATGCAGAGTTTGTACTTTTCAACTTCACTTTACTCGTTGTTAGTTGGATAGGCAGCCCAACTACTACCCTTAAAAAACTTTAAAAACGTACTCTTCAGAATTAACTATTCTATTACAATTCTATTCTATTAAATATATATATTACAATTCTATTCAACATATAAAACATATTCTTAGAGCATTATCATTGGAGAGTGTAAAACCCTCCCAGTTTCTATTTTACACCCCGCACACAAAAAACATGCTGTACCCGAATGTGTGAACCCAAAATTTTTTACAACCTAGCTACAATGAGTTCTCATTTATAAGAACTCGTTGTTGCCAGGTTGTAAAAAAAATTTGTTCTCAAATATTGCCTCTTTCCTTTTTCTTTTGTCACATTACTCTAGAATTGATTTGTTTATATTATTTATTAGTATAGTTTATATTATTTTAATGAATTGGAAGTAAAAATAGAAACTGTGATTTTGGGTGAGTTGCAAAATAGAATAGTAAAATAGGAAAAGTCGATTTTGAGGATATAAAATACATATTTTTTTGCATCCCCAAATGCGAATGCTCTTATATGATTCTAAGTAACTGTTATTTTGTTTAAATAAACTAAAGGCTTTTTTAGAAAATAATATATATAGTGGCAGAGTCAAAAATTTTATATTTGGGGGGGCCAAATATAAAATTAGACAATTAATTATTTCTCTGTGTATATATTAATTAATGGACAAAATTTAGCTACAAAATCGGTTGTACCCTTAGGCTACAAACTCACTCAAAATATTTTTATTGGAGATGAATTTTGACAAATCCACCATTGGATTACATCTTCTCTTTATATCCTTCATGTTTGCAAAATTTTAAGAAAATTAAAGACCAATAGCTATGTCATCAATAAAATTTTAAATTACAAGTTTTTGTAATTTAAAATTATGCATAAAATATAAGTTTATAGATTATATAGTATATAATATCCGATTGACACAAAATTTGGCATGTATATTAAGAGTGTAAAGAATATGCAATTCAACGGTCAGATTTTCAAAATATGCAGTAATATTTATTTTATTAAGTGAGTTTGTAGCCTAAGGCTACAACTAATTTTGTAGCTAAACTTTTTCCTTAATTATATACATACTAATAGTAATGTACATACACTTTAATAATCAAAACCCAAAAGTGTATTATTTCTAAATTACCATCTCCTAAACTTGTCCATGAATCTAGATTTTCCAAATTAAATTATCACCCATTAAATATAACGACTAAAATTTAAAAAATAACTAATAATTTAAAGATTTTTAAATAAAAGACCAACAATCATTCAAAAATGGGTATTATCTTCTTTTTCAATTTCCAAATCGTTGATCTTAGTTTCCAGTTGATTCAATGTTTCTTCTTGTATCTTTTCTTGTTCAATATAATAATCCTAATATTTTTCTTGAAGAACAAAATCTTCATGTACTTGATGAATATCACCGGTGAACGGTAAACCACCAATTCTCACCCAAAACGGTGGTTCATCAGGATAGGCAATGTTTTTATGATAATTATAATAAGACACTGATGTCACTAAACCTACTACCTGTCTACAAATTATTTGAAAAATTAATTTCAACAATTCAATAGAGTGATTATAGGTTGTGGGTGAGGGTGGTGGTGGTGGATTGTTTTTTTCCCTCAACCCATTAATATATCTGACATATAGATTGTAATAATAATAAAAGTTGCTTTCAAATATATATATATTATATATATATATAAAGTTAAAAAGATGATATTAATTATTAAAAAAAAAAAAAAAAAACATAAAATGCTTTATCAAATGGAGTGTAGCCAGCCTAAAAGTCAAGTATATTTGAAGTTGTTTAGCAAAAGAAAAAAAAAAAGTATATTTGAAGTTTGAACTCATTAGAGTTCACGTGGGGTGTCAGAACCCACACAAAACATTAAATAAGAGCCCCACAAACAACTAAAAGTCACACAAAACCATTAAACAAGAGACATACACACAAACTAAAACAGAAGGCACTAGAAGAGAGGTTCGTCAAAACTGAAGAAGACAAGAAGAAGAAGAAGAAGAAGATGAGAAGAAAAAAGAGAAGCGCGGGATAAAACAGAAAGGAGGAAGCTAGGAATGGCCGATAACATGGGAAACAACCGGTGAGGACGATATCGTGAGCTTTCTGTTGCTAATTTTTTCCATTTTCTTCAAGTTTTTAGTATCGCCCGGTTCATTTTTCGGCCGAGATGTCTGATATTCGGCGGTATGTCCGGTAGGACCGGTATTTTAAGCGGTACAAACCATGGGTATTTTTATACTAGTTCACCTGCCAGTACAATAAATTTCGGCCGTACCGGCCGGTACAGTACGAAATTGCCGGTNTCTGGAACCATTGGCTCTGATACCACTGTTAGGTCCTTATTGTGTATAGTGATGTTGTTAGACTGGGAATCACCAACACAGACAGAGAAAATAAAATTATGTAACGTACCAATGAATGAAGAGTCCCAATATTTATAGACTCCTCATGTCTCTTGGGAAAAGATGTGTCTATTTACCAAGAGATGCATCTTATCTAAAAGACACACTACTTCTGTAAATAACTAACTTTAACGCTTAATTATTCTCTACTGTTGGTTGGTGAAGCAACACCATTCACCAAGTACGTGTTATTATATAGGTGAAGGTGCACCATATTATAGTGTGATCACCTATCACTATTATATGCTAACAATTGGGTTCTGTTTCCTTCGTTTTTTTATTTGAATTCTGGTATGGGTATGTGATGATGATGGTTGTGGTTATGGTGGTGGTGATAGATTCTTGGTGGGAGTGGTGGCTACTACGTTTTTTTTTTTTTTTTTTTTTTTTTGCTATGGGGTTTGATATGTGGGTGAAGAGAGAAGAGAGAGACACTGTTATGAAGTGAGAGTGACAATGAGAAAGAGAGTGAAATGAATAAAAAATGAATAGTGCTTAGTGTGATGTGAAAATAATAAATAGGAAGTTGGATAAATTGTAAAAGGGTGTTTTAAAGTAGATAAAGTAACTTTTTGGTATTAAAATAGGCACTTTTTTTTCATTGCAAATCTAGCTGTGAATGCTCTAAGACAAAAGGTGAAAAGCTAAAAACTAAGAGTCTATTTGGTTTGTGTTGGGTTTGTATTCATTTTCTGTTTTCATTTTTTGTACTCATTTCTACACTCAAATCTTGTACTCATTTTTTTGTTTCCAACTCATATTTTCGTTTGGCATTAACTTTCTGCTATTGTTTTCCCTAAAATTTTTTTTTTCTAACAACCCAATGGATACAAACACAGAGGAAGCCTTTGGCAGTTATCATACTTGCTAGAAACCATTTACCACCTACAACTAGTAATAATCATAGCAGATATGTCTAAAAGCATACAACACACAACCATGGATCTACCATTAAATTTCAGCAAACTCACCCCCTAAACAACGTAGATTCACCATCAGATATTCCTTAAAACAAACAACACCATAACCATTAGAACAAACCAATCCACAAAAAACCACCACACCCAAAAAGAGTCCACTACAAGCGAGCATTAGCCACGGATCGCTCTCATCAATCAACCACCACTACCATTGAGAGAGAGAGAGAGAGAGAGCTTTTGATAGGACAACTTATTGTTAGTGGGACCATGAAATTATTTTTTTTTTTTTTTTACGAAAATGCCACGATATTGTGGTGGGTCCCACGAAAAGCTGAAAATAAATATTGAAAACACCACATTTTTTCTCAAACCAAACACCCTCTAATACTTTACCAATTAGACTCTAAATCTCGTGTCTAACTTTTTCAACTTTTAATTTTGGTTACTTTATGTGGAACCACATTGAGACCGAAGGGGGAGGCCGCCTAAAATTTTGGAACCAAAACAAGGAAATATATATTTTTGGGGGAGAGAGAAGAGAGAGAGAGAGAGAGAGAGAGAGAAGAGAGAGAGAGAGAGAGAGAGAGAGAGAGAGAGAGAGAGAGAGAGAGAGGACACTCATTGTTAGGCCGGTACAGTACGAAATTGCCGGTACGGCCGAAATTGACTCCATTGTTCTATTATAATTCTATTCTATTAAATATATATATATATATATATTACAATTCTATTCAACATATAAAATATATTCTTAGAGCATTAGCATTAGAGCATCCATAGCAGAGCTCTTAAATGTGTCAAATGCTATAATATGTCACATTTGACACACCAAACACCAAAAATGGAGCTTTATTAGATGTGTTAAATGTGTCAAACTTTTACAACATTGAATAGTATCATTACAATTTTGACACGGTACGGACGTGTAAGGTTGAAATTTATCAACCATCTTGTTAGCTTTATTCCGTGCCAATTTGCTTGTAATTTAGCACTTAGTAACCTTTTATTTAGGTGGGATTCATGTAAGGGTAGGGTGTGAAGAGAGTGTGAAGAAAAGCTTAAGTTTGTGCAAAGAAACAGAGTTTCGCGGCTGACTCGCGACTGGCAAGCAGCCAACTGCAGGCACATGAGAAGCACACAAGAAAGCTGAAGGGTCGCGCGCCAGCTGTCGCAGTACAGGACAAAAGTCCCAGGCTAGCCAGGCCGTTACCTCACGACTTAAACTCGTGACTTGGACAAGCCGCGAGGCCAAGCAGCCAAGTTACCCTGTTTGGCAAAAACTGACTCTTCGTATTCCAAATACACACCACTATATATAGACCTTTATACCCATGAAATCAAGAGAGCTTCCAGAGAGAATTTTTGTGTGAGAAACCCTAGAAAAAAACAAGATTGCCTCATCCCCAATCTTAACTGAAGAAGCGTAAGTTCGTCAGTAGAATGAATTCGTCAGTAGAGTTGGTAAGATAAAGGCAATCCTCAACCTGTATGATCGTACTCTCAAAGGTGGTCACCGGTGTGGTGCCTGCCACAAGGCCTCCGATGCCAAAGTCAGTATAAGAAGCTTTCTGGGAAATGAACAATGTAATTGGAAAGAATGAAAAGGATCTCTTAGTATTTTAGTGTGTATGTACCTGGTCCTTAGCAATGTGGGAGACTTATATATGTTCTTATGGTCTCTAGCCGTTAGGGTAGTTATGGAGATCTTAATGCTCCTTTTGGTAACGTCTGGGGCTATTTAATGTGCCATCACTGTCCTTCAACGGATTGTACAGTTGTCCCTGTAACCGTTTTGGGTTTGATTGCCTGCATTGAATGGTTTGGATATCTTCGTCAGTAAAGCATATAACTGACTCACCTAGCCAGAGTTTGGATTCGTCCGTATCGATGGGATCATCCGTGTGTACATGAACTCGTCATCCTCGTCAGTTGCCCCCCGATTCTGTGTTCGTTATTTAAATGACGATCATAGAATACGAAGGGTTACAGGTTATAGATGACTCTTGGGGTTCTATTCCGTATTAAGTGCGAAGCGGCGGCGCTTCACAGATCGTGGCCTACGTGGCGTGCGCTAATTGGTGCAATTAATGCCCAAGGTGATGAGACTATTGGGTTTCCCGCCGACTTTTCCATTTTTCGAGCTTTTCTTTTTAACTTCCTTCTCTTCTCATTTTTCTCTTTCACATTTCAGCCATTGCTCTTCTTTTTAGTTTTTTCCTGCTGCTTTTCTTTGAGTTGATACATTGGTCAAGCAGAGCTCCCTCAGTCCGCCATTGATTAAGGTATGCTTCTCTTTCCCTCTCGTTTCTCTTTTCTTGGTTATGCTTGTGGTACTGTTCCTGATTTTCTTTCTTTTCTGCTTCTTTTTGTTTTTAATTTTCCTGTGATTCAGTTGGGTTGTTTTCCTTTTCTGTGTTTTTGTTGGGTTTTTATGGTTGGTAGTTCTGAGGTTAGGGCTGTTTATCCCTCAGTTTCTTTTCTTTTTGCACGTTTAGGGGGGGCTTTAGGCACTTTCTCTGATTTTGGGAATTTTGTTTTTGAGGGTAGTGGCCTTAGTGTGGTATTGACTGACTTGTTGCCTTTAATTAGGCAATCAGTTGATTGGTTCGAGGGTCAGGTGAGGAGGGAGAATATTATGTCCGAGGTCAGATCCAGCGATCTCGAGACTGGGTTGTCGTCTAGCGGCAATCCAGTAGAGGGGGATACAGCTGTCTCTTCTCCCCGTGTTGTTAGGGCTTTCTATGCCCTTGAGGAGGTTTATGGTCTGGATGCCGAGACGGTGAGTAGATTTAGGGATAGGTTTCAGTTTCCAGAGAGGGTTCGTGTTCGTCGGCCTAACGACGAGGATAGAGCTTGTCATTTCTTCCCGGGTGAGGTGTGCTTTTATGAGGCTGCCTTTACCTGTGGACTTAGATTCCCCATCCACCCTTTCTTCATAGAGCTCCTGAGCTATTTTGGGATCGCCCCTGGGCAGTTAATGCGTAATTCATGGAGAATAGTAGTCAACTGTATGGAGATATGGTTGGCTGCTAATGGAGATATGATCAAGGTGGGTGAACTCGTCCACCTTTATCGTTTGAAAGAATCAAAACAGTATGGGTATTATGAGCTGGTTCCTTGGGAAAGAAGGACCAGGATTATTAGAGGGCTGCCTTCGTCCTTCAAGTATTGGAAGTCAAGATTTTTCTTTGTGTCCGGGGATGACTTTGAGACTCCCTCCAGTCAGGAATGGGGTGACATTCCAAGGTTGCTTCGTCGGTGGGCAACCCCGACCTTAGGTGCGTTAGTTTCCCTCCTTGTCGTTTTAGTTTTGTTGTATTCATTTGCTTGTGGTCGTCACAATTTTTTGTTATCCTTCCTTTTGCAGTGAAGAGACGGCCTAAGCTCAAGAGCAGGTATAAGGAACGCGTTGAGCAGGCAATTGAATACGCCCAGACAATTGAAAACTGGGACGACTTGGTAGACCCGAGGACGTTAGCCTTTTATAACCTTGGTCCAGATCCTTCCTCTTTCGTTTTGCGAAACATCGAAATCGAAGGAAAGAAAAGTAAGTGCTGAATCCGTCAGTGTTTTTTTTTTTTTTTTTTTTTTTTTTATGTTGCTCTTTTCTGGCAGAGATGACGACGAAGTTTAACAAGGACCTTTACACCAAGATGAGGTCGAAGAAGGACGAGCCGCTGTCTAATCTCGGCAAGAAAATGGTTCGTGTTACCGGGAGGGGCGCCCCCGTTGCTCCAGCTGCTTCCGTCCACCCAATCGTCTCCATGGGGGAGACGACGAGGACAGCTTCTCCCACTGTATCGTTGGAAGAGATAGGTGGCACTCTCGTCTCGAAGAGGCCACGTCTCTCCGAAAAAGGGAAAGAGAAGGAGAAGGCTGACTCTCGTCCATCTACCATCTGGAATGACGAAAAAATGGTAGTGGATCGAGCCCATGAAGTAGTGACTGCTGCCGATTTAAAGGCCTTGTCTGGTGTCCCCCTCAGTGGGCTAGCTGTTGGCCACGTCCATAAGATCATCCAGGTACTTCTTCCTTGATTTTTTTTTTTTTTGAAAATCTCTAACTCTCTTTTAGGTGCTGGGGGAGAGTCTTCATCTTTCCTCTGAGTATCTTACTCAGGAGGCAAAGGTGGGGTCCCTGACTTCTAGGGTGGAGGCGTTGGAGGCTGAGAATTCAGGCTTGAAGAAGGATCTCATCGAATCCATGGGCACGGCGAATACCCTGAAAGAGCAAGCAAAGAAACTTATAGACGATCTTAGGGTGGAGCGTCAGCTGAACTTTGAGAAGGACGAGCAGATCGTAGCAGCCAAGGAGAGCCTCAAGACCATTGCAGCTAGATCAGTAGCAGCCTTCCAGACCACTGACGAGTACAACACCGTGCTCTTCAGTTGGTATTTCAAGGGTTTCGAGCTTCTGAGGAGATACCTCGTCAAACACCCTTCCGGAGTAAACATAGAGGCGCTTGATCTGGAAGAGGTGGATCAAGAAATGGCGGCTGACGAGGCAGTTCAATCGTCTGCCACCGAGACTGAGGCTCCAGCTGACGCTCCTGATGACGCCACTCCTGCCGAGGATACCCCTGCTGATGACGCGGTTGGACGAGTTTGACACTTAGCAGAAAAAATTTCTTTCTTTTGTGGTGCCCGTCATGTTTTGGGCTTTTTCCTTTTTTTTTTTTTTTTTTTTTTTTTTTTGTAAATCTATTTGCTAAACAATTTTATTTATTTTGAGGACAACATTTTTAGCCCAGCGTTTATGGGCTTTTAGTTGTAGAAACAGTGGCAATTGGCCTGCTAGCCTCTGGCTTTTAATTTTATTTCTTTGGCACTTACTTGTATTCGTGATTGCATGCCCCTCTTCTTTTTCGTTTGATGCATGTTAGTAGCTTGTATCCATCTAGGAGGGACTTTATCACTTAGCCATTTTTGGCTTTTTAGGGATCTTCGTCAGTCTTTGGCCTTTTAATCACAAAGTGATCTTCGTTAGTAACTTACCTCCGTCTAGGCAGAATCTTATTACTTAGCCGTTTTTGGCTTTTTTTTAATCACCTAGTGATCTTCGTCAGTAACTTACATCCGTCTAGGCGAAATCTTGTTACTTAGCCGTTTTTTGGCTTTTTTAATCACTTAGTGATCTTCGTCAGTAACTTACATCCATCTAGGCGGAATCTTGTTACTTAGCCGTTTTTTGGCTTTTTTTAATCACTTAGTGATCTTCGTCAGTAACTTACATCCGTCTAGGCGGAATCTTGTTACTTAGCCGTTTTTGGCTTTCATTAGTTTCTCCAGGCATGTTTATTCACAAATATGGGCTGAATAATTCATTTATTGATCGTAAATGACGAATGCGTCTTTTCATTACATCTACTGGTGGTATTTCTTCAAGTGTTCAATGTTCCACGGTCTTGGAAGCCTTTGTCTGTCTAGGGTCTCCAGGTGGTAGCTACCTTGTCGGGAGTAGTGAATGACTTTGTATGGCCCCTCCCACGTAGGGCCGAGCTTTCCTTGAGTTGGGTCTTTGGTTGCCTGGGTGACTTTGCGCAGGACGAGGTCCCCTATGTTGAGTCTCCTGAGCTTCACCCTTCTATTGTAGTAATCTGTCATTTTTCTCTGGTATTCCGTCATCTTGCTGAAGGCTTTGTCTCGTACTTCGTCAAGGCAGTCTAGGTCAACTCGCAGTAGGTCGTCATTTTCTTTTTCATTGAATGCTTCTCTCCTGGTGCTGGTTATTCCCACTTCGACAGGGATCACTGCTTCGGTACCGTAGGTGAGTCTGAAGGGGGTCTCTCCCGTTGGGGTTCTAGCCGTGGTTCTGTAGGCCCACAAGACATTGGGCAGTTCTTCTGGCCAGGCTCCTTTCGTGTCATCCAGTTTGGTCTTTATGATCTTGAGCAATGTGCGGTTTGTTACTTCCGTCTGTCCATTCGCCTGTGGGTGGCTTGGTGGCGAGAACTGGTTCTTAATGCCCAAGCCCGAGCAGAAGTCCTTGAAATTCTGGCTATCGAACTGTCGTCCATTGTCTGATATGATCGTCCGTGGGATCCCGAACATGCAAACTATATTCTTCCACACGAACCCCTGGATTCTGGCCTTGGTGATGGTTGCCAGTGCCTCTGCTTCAACCCATTTAGTGAAATAGTCAATAGCAACTAGTAAGAATTTTACCTGACCTTTGCCTTGAGGCAGTGGGCCAACGATGTCAATTCTCCATTGTGTGAACGGCCATGGAGATGTTATCGTCGTCAGCTTTTCTGATGGGAGCCGTTGAACGTTCCCGAACCTTTGACATTTGTCACATTTCTTGACGAATCTTGTTGCGTCATCTTGCATGGTTGGCCGAAAGTAACCTGCAAGCATAATTTTTCTTACCAGGGATTTTGGGCCTGCATGATCTCCGCAGATCCCTTCATGGACCTCTCTCAGGACGTATTCAGCCTCTCCTTCGTCAATACACCTCAAGTAGGGCATGGAGAAACCTCTTTTGTACAAGGTATTATTGAGAATTGTGAATCTGGCGGATCTCTTCTTGATCTTCCTGGCTTCATCTGCGTTTTGGGGTAGGTGGCCATCTAGGAGGAGGGACATGATGGGCGTCATCCAGCTATTTGTACCCTCGACCGCGAATGTTGAAATTTCTTCTATGCTGGGGTTTCTCTGTATCTCCATCATCAAGTCTGTCCCTGATTCTGTCTCTTCCGACGAGGCTATCTTTGAAACTTCGTCTGCAACCATATTTTGGCTTCTCGGAATCTGGATGAATTCCACTTTTTCGAACTCTTGAGTCAAGCATTTCGTCAACTTGAGGTATTTCTGCATTCTTTCTTCTTTTGCTTCGTACTCTCCTCTGATCTGCCCAATTATTAGCTTTGAGTCGTTCTGGACTAGCAGGTTCCTGGCCCCAAGCTCTCTTCCGAGCCTTAAACCCGTCAGAATCCCTTCGTACTCAGATTCGTTATTGGTGGCTGGAAATTTCAATTGGACTCCATATTTCAATGTTTCTCCTTCAGGAGTGGTTATGACGACCCCTACTCCCCCTCTTTTTTGGGATGACGAGCCATCGGTCTGCATCACCCATGTCTCGTCCATGTTGGCAAGGCTCGGCTCGTCTAGGTGGGTAAACTCGGCGATGAAATCAACCAAAGCTTGTGCTTTGATGGCCGTCCTTGGATGGTACTCCACGTCGAATTGGCTGAGTTCAATTGCCCACTGGACCATCCTCCCGACTGCCTCGAGTTTATTCATAGACTTCTTGATGGGCTGGTCCGTCATCACTAAGATTGGGTTTGCCTGGAAGTACTGCCTGAGTTTGCGCGAGGCTACTATCAATGCAAATGTGATTTTCTCGATCTTTGGGTACCTGAATTCAGCTCCTTGGAAAGCTTGGCTGACGTAGTAAACTGGAAGCTGTTTCCAATCTTCTTCTCGTATTAAGGTTGCACTGACAGCTATAGATGAAACTGCCAAGTATAAGTACAAGTTTTCACCTTCTTTGGACGGGCTTAGGAGTGGAGGATTGCTCAGGTAACGCTTGAGCTCTTGGAAGGCCGCTTCACATTCGTCGGTCCATTCAAAGGCTTGCTTCAGGGTCTTAAAGAATGGTAAGCATTTGTCCGTTGCTCTAGACACGAACTTGTTAAGAGCTGCAATCCGGCCTGTGAGCTTCTAGACTTCCTTAACGGTTTTAGGTGATGCCATATTGAGTATAGCTTGCACCTTCTCAGGATTTGCTTCTATTCCTCTCTGAGACACCATGAATCCGAGGAATTTTCCGGAGGCGACACCAAAAACGCACTTACCTGGGTTTAGCTTCATTTGGTATTGCTTGAGGGTATCGAATGTCTCCTTAAGGTCGTCTAGATGTGCGAGTTCTTCCTTGCTCTTGACGAGCATATCGTCAACATACACTTCCATATTCCTGCCTATCTGCTTAACGAACATTTTATTCACCAACCTCTGGTACGTCGCTCATGTGTTCTTCAGTCCAAAGGGCATTACCTTATAGCAGTAGAGCCCCTGGCTGGTGATGAAGGCGGTTTTATCCTGATCCTCGTCAGCCATTTTTATCTGGTTGTACCCTGAGAATGCATCCATGAATGTCAACAGCTTGTGCTCGACCGAAGAATCTACTAGCTGGTCTATTTTGGGAAGAGGGAAACTATCCTTCGGGCAGGCCCTGTTTAGGTCCGTGAAGTCCACGCACATTCTCCATTTTTCATTTGCTTTCTTTACTAGGACAACGTTTGCCAGCCAGTCTGGAAAGTACACCTCCCTGATAAAGCCTGCAGTCAAGAGTTTACTCACCTCGTTAGCAATGGCCTGGTCTCTTTCGAGCGCAAAAGTTCTTCGTCTCTGCTTGATGGGTTTCCTCTCTGGGTCCACATTCAACCTGTGTTGAATAACTTCTGAAGATATGTCCGGCATGTCGTCATGGCTCTAGGTAAAGACGTCCAAGTTCTCCCTGAGAAATTGAATGAGCGTCGTTCTCATCCCAGGACTTAAGGTCGTCCCTATTCTAGTTGTTTTCGTCATTTCCCCCTCGATCAACTCCACTACTTCCAGTGCTTCCAGCTTTTCTTCCTCTTTTTCTTCCACTATCCACGTGTGGTTCTACTTAGCTGCTAAAACAGCTTGATAGCATTCTCGAGCTAGAACTTGGTCTCCTTTAACTTCACCAACACCATCTTCCGTTGGAAATTTCACCTTCAAGCAGTAGGTGGATGTGGACGCCTTCCACTTGTTGAATGCTGGCCTTCCGATGATGACATTATAGGATGAGGGACAATCTACTACCAAAAAGTCTATTTGACGAGTCAACTGCTTTGGGTTCGTTCCCACTGTTACCGTCAGCATCACTATGCCTTTGGGATACACCCTGTCACCGCTGAAACTGACGAGTGGAGAATCGAATGGACGAAGTCTTTTTGGATCCAGCTTCAATTTTTGGAATGCGGAAAAGTAAATGATATCGGTAGAGCTACCATTGTCCACGAGGACCTTTTTGGTGTTGAACCCTTCTATGGTGAGCATTATGACCAAGAGGTCATTGTGAGGCTGTTTCACTCCTCTGGAGTCACTCTCGTTGAAGGTCATTTCCTGATCCGTTCGTCTGTACTTTGGCAGGGGTGTCATATGGACGCTATTCACTTGTCGTTGATGTGTCTTCTTAAGTGACTTGAATGAGCCCCTGGTGGTAGGCCCCCCTGCTATCATCTGTATCTCCCCGACCACATTTTGAGGAGGTTGTGATTGACGGTCGTCGTTCCTGGATGAGGACCCATGTTGGCCTTTGTTTTCATCTCGGAATTTATTATGTTCCCCTTCTTCACGAATTTCTGTAGCTTTCCCCTTCGTATCAATTCTTCTATCTGCTCTTTGAGATCCCTACAATCTTCGGTGTAATGGTCATGATCTTTGTGAAATCGGCAGTACTTATTTTTGTCTCTGACATTAGGAGATGAGTGCAGTGGTCGCGGCCACTTAAGGTAGTGCTCGTCCTTAATCTGCAGTAAAATTTTGTCAACAGGCATAACGAGAGGAGTGAATTTTACCGTTCATGGATTTTTATCATCTTTCCTTCTGACTCCGTCACTGATTCGACGATCTGGTCGGTCTCGCTTTTGCCCTCTACGGTCATCTTCTTTTCTTCCTTTGTCCCCTGGTCTATTCCCGTCCTTGATAGCCGCCAATGCGTCCTCGGCGTTCATGTACTTCTGCGCCTTGAGGAGCATTTCAGCCATCGTCTTTGGGGGGTTCTTTGCGAGTGAGCTGACGAGATCCCTGGATCTCAGCTCTGCCTTGAAGGTCGTCAGCTGCACCATATCGTCGGCTTCATCCACCTCTAGTGTTTCCCTTGTGAAACGTTTTACATACGACCTCAGGGTTTCCTTTTCTCCCTGCCTGATGGTAAGCAAGTGGTCAACGGTCCTCTGTGGTCGTTGTCCTCCTATAAAGTGACGCAGGAAGGCGTTGCTCAACTGCTCGAACGTATCGATGGACGATGTTGGCAACTTTGTGAACCATTCACGGGCAGCTCCCCTGAGTGTAGTTGGGAAGGAACGACACAATATTTCATCTGGGGGCTGCTGAAGTCCCAGGGTCGTCTTAAAGGTGTTTAGGTGATCTTGGGGGTCCTTCAGCCCATCGAAAGGCTCGAGCTGAGGTAACCGGAACTTTGACGGCACTGGGCAGTCGAGGACCGCTATTGTGAATGGTGAATCCGTTGCCCGGACCATCTGATCCACGCTCTGCTCCGTTTTTTCTTTGATGGCATTCCTCAGTTCGTCCATCTCCCTCCTCATCTCCCGAAGAATATTTGAATTTTGCTCGGCGAGAGTGTTTGGCCTTCGATGGTCACTTCTTCTGTTGCTATCCCCCTCATCTTCCTGATTTCCCTTCGAACGATTTTCCTCCTGCTGAAGCCGTAACCTCATTTCTTGGTTTTGCCTAGTCAGTTCTTCAACTGTGGCTGCAAGGGCTTGAACTTGCTGAGCTAGGGCTGCAGAATCTTGATTAGACTCCATCCTAAAAAGAATAAGAGTAAGGAACCACTATTTCGAGTTTGAACACAAAAAATGTCGTTCCCACAGACGGCGCCAAATTGATGAAGCGTAAGTTCATCAGTAGAATGAATTCGTCAGTAGAGTTGGTCAGATGAAGGCAATCCTCAACCTGTATGATCGTACTCTCAAAGGTGGTCACCGATGTGGTGCCTGCCACAAGGCCTCCGATGCCAAAGCCAGTATAAGAAGCTCTCTGGGAAATGAACAATGTAATTGGAAAGAATGAAAAGGATCTCTTAGTATTTTAGTGTGTATGTACCTGGTCCTTAGCAATGTGGGAGACTTATATATGTTCTTATGGTCTCTACCCGTTGGGGTAGTTATGGAGGTCTTAATGCTCCTTTTGGTAACGTCTAGAGCTGTTTAATGTGCCATCACTGTCCTTCAACGGATTGTACAGTTGTCCCTGTAACCGTTTTGGGTTTGATTGCCTGCATTGAATGGTCTGGATATCTTCGTCAGTAAAGCATATAACTGACTCACCTAGCCAGAGTTTGGATTCGTCTGTATCGATAGGATCGTCCGTGTGTACATGAACTCGTCATCCTCATCATTAACTAAGAGACTCTACAAATTCCTCTACTCTCTTCCTCTCCATTGATACATCCTTGAGAGGCTATTAACCAAATCATTTTCTCATCACACCCACGTCTGTGAAAAGGTACATTTGGTGCTAAGGGAAGCAGTTTGGAAGGGACCAATGACTATTGGTTGATGCTATGGTGTATAGCGAAATCTGATAAGTTAAAGAAAAAATAGGTTCGACGCAACCTCGTTGGAGCAAGAAGCTTGGAGGGCTTAGGTACACTGGGTAGATTAGGCTTGGAGGGTCTTCTGCTGTTCATGTATCTCAACTACATTCTTTAGTGGATTATTTACCGCTTGGAGGGCGGCGGAGAGGTTTTACGCCGAGGGCTTCGGTTTCCTCTTCGATAACACATTGCATGTTGTCCTTGTGTTTGCATCTTTCTTCCTTTATCTTTGCCTTTTACTTTCTATTGTGGATGTGATTATAATTGGCTTAGAATGTTTATCAATTCTATGTTTGGCTTATGTTCATTTTTCGCGCACTAATTGTTTGATAATAAACTTGAATTGATATTTTGTTATTAGGGGTCTAAACGTTCAAAGGTGTTTTACACACATTTTGAACTTACAGGACAAGAATGGCATTTGCATTTATTATTTTTTTATTCGACTTTTCTCTCTCCTCTCACTTATTTAATTGATTTTTTCTTTCTCCTTACAATCTGTCTCTCTCTCCCAACCGGTGTTCTTTCCTCTTCAGAACAGATTCCCAGCTCCTCCCTCAACCTCAAACCTTTTTCTCTCTCTTTGCACCTCAAATCAAACCCAAAAATCTTCTTTCTTCTCACTTTATCAAGCGGCAAAGCTATGGACTGGGTCATGATTAGTTGATACAATAAATGGGTCAATTGGGTTGGAGTTTTTGGCAGGTTGTTGGTTTAGTTTAGGTTTGGGTGGTGGAGTTGGTTGTGTCACCTGCCAATCTCGATCTCGATCTTGCCTTTGTCAAACTCTGCTCGATCTCGCCTGTCGCTATCTCGCCGTCCCTGTCTCTCTGATCTCGCTGGCCACCATCTCACTGTCCAGGTCGCCTAGGTCTCTGCGATCTCGCCCTCCACCATCTCGCACACTGCCGAATCTCTCTTCTTTCTCTTGCAGTAGTTGTGGCGGTGTTTTTTAGGGTGGTTGTTGTGGGTTGTATTTGGTGGTTTTGTGTTTTTGGATGGTTGTAGTGGGTTGTGTTTGGTTAATTTGAGTTGTGGTTGGCTAATTTGAGCAGTGGTTGGTTGATTTTGGGATGGTGCTGTGGATTTGAGATTTGGGATGGTGCCGATGGGTTTGGGATTTGTGGTTGTGCCGATCTCTCTGGTTGGAAAAAAAAAAAAAAAAAAAAAAATAAGGTGGCACTGGTGGATATGGGTTTGTGCCAGTGGTGGCTGGTTGGTGTTGTTGCTATTGGTGGCCATCGTTACGGCAGTGGTGGATGCGCCGTTGTTGTTATTGATGGTGATGATAGGGAGGAGATAATATATTATTTTAATGTGTAGTAAATATTATTTTAATGTATAGAATTGAATGATAAAACATCTGATAAATGGAATGTTGTAAAATGATGTGGTAAAATAATAAAGTAGGTTTTTGTTGTGTCAAAATGGCATTTTTTAAAGAACATTTACTACAGATGCTCTTAGGGAGTATAAAAACCCCCCCAGTTGCTATTCGGCACACCAAAAACATACTTTACCCGAGTGTGTAAACCCAAAAATTTTTACAACCTAGCTACAATGAGTTCCCATTTATAAGAACTCATTGTAGCTAGGTTGTAATAAAAATTTGTTCTCAAATATTGTCTCTTTGCTATCTCTTTTGTCACATTAGTGTAGAATTGATTTGTTTATATTATTTATTAGTATAGTTTATATTATTTTAATGAGTTATAAGTAAAAGTAGAAACTGTGATGTTAGATGAGTTGCAAAATAGAATAGTAAAATAGATAAAATAGATTTTGAGGATGTAAAATAAATACTTTTTTGCATCCGCAAATGCAAATGCTCTTATATGATTCTAAGTAACTGTTATTTTGTTTAAATAAATTAAAGGCTTTTTTTAGAAAATAATATATACAATGGTGGAGCTAGGAATTTCATATTTGGGGGCCAAACATAAAATTAGACAATTAATTATTTCTATGTGTATATATTAATTAAATCCATATTAATAGTAATGTACATACACTTTAATAATCAAAACCCAAAAGTGTATTATTTCTAAATTACCATCTCCTAAACTTGTCCATGAATCTAGATTTTCCAAATTAAATTATCACCCATTAAAAATAATGACTAAAATTTTTATAAAAAAAATACTAATAATTTAAAGATTTTTAAATAAAAGATAAACAATCATTCAAATTTCAATATATAAATATATATATATATATACTACAACCAAATACATGTTATATTATTTTATATATAAATTAAATAATAAAAATAGTATATTTTAATCATAAACATTTATAATGTTATGATATATTAATTATTTTAATATTTTAAGTACAAATAAAAATATGAGAAAAGTCAAATCAAACATAAAGAAAAATAAAATAAAAAGTAAATGGTA
>NW_027069633.1:575020-598152 GCF_002906115.3 Quercus suber | reverse complement strand
GAGAGAGAGAGAGAGAGAGAGAGAGACGTTATAAGTTTGACTCCTGTAAGCTGACAAAGCTCCGCCATTTTCTGTTGAGGACGCATGTCAACAATTGAATGTTGCACCTACATTACCCATATGTATTATTACAACAGAATATATGATGTAAGGGAGAACATAAAAATATTAAAAAGTAAAAGCATACAATTGTATCTAGCATATACCTGATTGCTCACAATGGGAATCTTGTTTTCTAGGATTATTTGCAATCTTTCTGTATCGAAATTTGTTAAGGCAACAGTCTTGATTTTACCTGCAATCCACTTGCTGAAATGATCTGATCAAATCGAGAAATGCAATCTGAGATATTAAACTTATTTTAATGAGAAAAATGATACTAACCTTCTTCTTTCAGATCTGTAAGGTGTTTTAGAGCATCGAGGTAACCAGGATTTGAGTAATCCCACCTATTTAAAGTAGAAATTGAGAAAAATGCCATCAGAGAATAACAATTTTAAAATCAGTTTAATACTCTATTTATTGTCTATTAGTTCGGATAAGTTGGACCTAATACAAGGAACATCAATTGTAAGGAACAAAAATTGTATTTTTGAGGTAATAAAGTAGTACAATGTACAAAAACTATAATGTATGGAATAGTAGCAAGAAAGAGAAAAGATAGTGAAAATAGAATTTATTTGGACATGATTGTATACTCTGCCCACATGGTAATTATTTATATTGGAGTTTCCTTGTTCCACAAGTTATAAGTGTCTGACAATGCATGATTTGTCAAACCTTTTGTCTTATGAACTGAACAGTCTGAACCAATACTTACGCAGGGTTAAATGGCATAAGTTTCCAATATAATTACAGTCAAACCAACTTCTATGGAAAAGTACATCCAGAAAATGGTTTCAAAAAAATCCTGCTAGTATCTGGTTTGATGCAGACTGGAATACTCTGTTCTATGTGAAAGTTACCCACCCTGACAACCTTGCTTGCCTCAACAAACATCAATACTAGCATATAATCTATTCCACATACAAATTTTTGACAAATGGAGCCTTTTTCCTCTCTCTCTCTCTCTTTTGGCTGAAAAATGGATCCAGATCAAACAAAAAATTTCATCGAATTTCCAGCTCCCTATTCAAATATAGCATGATCATTTATTGTATATTGGATTACCTACCAAGCACTAAAATAATAGGTATTCTCATCACTAAAAATTATGCAGCCATATCATCAATTATCACATTATGTTAGCTGAGTAGGAAAAAAAAAATATTTATACCAATGAAACTGAAGCATATCCAAGGAAGCCACATCCATTCTCTTCCGAGAAACATTAATACTCTCCCGGACATAGCTACTTGTCATCTTAACAGGTGGAGGCACCCATTTAGTAAGACTGCATCACATAACAGAAGAGGCAAACACACTGTAAGGGTTCCCTTTCTATATTGTCCAACAAAAAGGTTTTAGTTTCTTTCTATTCAACCAAAAAGATGCAAACTGGATTAGTATAATAAGTAGGAGGCACTCACCCTCTTATCTTCTCCAAGAATTCAGGTGGGCGCTCTCGACGAACTCTATTGATGAAGATACCATAAAGATCTTCAGCAGGCCCATCTACAACATCATAACAGTCAAAACAATAAGAAAACAACCCATAATTCCCGAACTTAAATCCAAAAGCAGTTGACTAATTGTCATGAATCCATACATTATGTGTGTGTTTGCCAACAGGTTTTTCTTTTTAACTTTTTAGTTTATTTGCTTACGTACAACCTTTTTAAAGCTCACTTTTTTAAAGTATAACTATACTTAAATCAACTTTCGACAAATAATCAAATAAGCTTTCAGCAAAAAGCTACATCCAAACGAACACTATAATGTGTTGGAATTCAATTGGCACCTTTTAGTGTTTCTAACAGAGACATTGACGGTTCAAATCCCCCGCCCCTAACTATCTAATTATCATAAAACATAAAAGACAATCCAAGAACTACAAAGCATGATTGACTTATTAACTATCTAATCTAAGACATCATTCAAAGTTTTAGACATTCCATAAAATTAGCCAAACAGTAAGTCCCTCTGCATAATAAAAACAGTTAGAAGTAGCATTAGTAGTATACATATATCAGCCATATCAAAAGTGGTGAGTCCAGCATCAGCATATTTAAGCATAGCATCAGTTGCATTGTCCTGATCAATTCTACCCCAGCCGCCGCTCGTCTGCCACATCCCATTCACTATAGTAAAAATATTTCTTTTAATCTTACTTTTGCTATCCTAGATGAACATAGTTGCAGTTTGAATTATACTGCAGAAACTGCAATCGTTTTGTCAGTTTGCGTACTTGTGCTACTTGTCGTATTTCCTATGTAATATTTATCTGTTAGCAAAGTTAGTTGTGACACGTGCATTGCACGTGGGTGATTAATCCAGCTGTAGTCATCTTATAGGTCAATAATCTAACTAATTCTGTTAATCAGTTTAATTAACCCATTCATTAAAGAATTGTATCCAATTCATTTGATTTTGATACTCTGCAGTTTGCTTGATTCTAAGTAGAAGTGAATAAGGCCATAAGACAAGTATGGAGTTTCGCTAGAAGAAACTTAAGATGTATTTGGCATCAACTTTTAGTTTTGAACTTTTATGTACAGTTTTTTAAAACTTTTTTTTTTCCTATTTTTTCTCACTTCTAAATTTTTCAATGTACAATTATATTTTCACATATTTTCATCAAAAAATTTTCAACAAAAAGTTAGATAAATTGTTCCCAAACAAACACTTAATCTTGCATATGAGTGCAACCATTTTTGTTCTTCCACCAAAGGCTGATTGAACTTATGAATTACATTTTTATGCACCTATGAATTACCTTCTATTTTTCTTTTTTTAATTGTGAACTCATTAGGGCTATGGAATATACTCAAATTTACTACTTATGGGGTACAGAAGCATTTTGATTCTCTCACACCCATTATTTCACATCTTTGTTTTCACGTTCAATTTTATGTATTAAAATGTAAACATTTTCACATCAATTGTGGATAAATGTGTGAAAAAGTAGATGTAATGTTCTTTTGAGAATAGCTTATTTAGCTAAAACTAAATTTTTTTTGCTAAAAGTACTGTAGATAAAAATAAAAGTTAGCTAAATAGTGTAGTAGAACCCATAAATAGTAATAAAAATAAAAGAAAAATGGATATAAGCTGAAAAATTCAGCTCATCCCAAACACACACGTAAACTAATGTGAGAATATTTTTCCCAACAATAAAGAGCCTTTTTAATCAGTTGAGCTTGCTAATCCTTTATTGTCTATGGGCTATGATTTAGACCAAAACTACACAAATAATATTATCTTTCTCAAGTAGAATTTTTTTTTTTTTGCGAGGTTTCTCAAGTAGAATTAAATTCAAAGAAATTATATGTTTGGATTTAATTGGAAAATCTATGGTATAACATTTAGGGTTCGTTTGGTTGGTAGAATGGAAAAGTGAAATGATAGATAGGATTTTAGTTTCCCTCATTTGTGTTTGAATGGGAAAGTGGAAAAATAAAGAGATAGAAATTTTTGTTTGGCTGATAAGAAATATGGAAGGATATAAAATATGGTTTGTAAAAATTTACAATCATGTCCCAACTAGATAAAACCAAAAATCACACTTTTTTATATGTATTTTATTAAAAATATATATATGAATGGGCACTTCATTTTTTTTTTAAAGCACAAAAAATTTCAAGAACCCAAAATTGATTTCTAAAAAAACCAAAAANCAAGACGAGGAAGAAGATTATGAATGGAGGGAATAGAGGTATTAATAAACCAAGACAAGATCTTACTCTGAATACTCTCCCATTCCTCTAGGCGATCTTCATAATCATCTGTTGTAACAGTAATCGTGGAAGACTCTTCAGCAGCTGTGACTTTGGACTTAGGGTTTGGTACTGGCTTAGGAATTGAACCAGTCACATATCTCCACAGTTTACGACCCTTGAGAAAAACAGTCATATTCTGAGACCATGCATGATAGCTAGTAGGACCATCCAACATAATGGTGATAGGATCTGTATGATGTCGCGTTCATTTTGTTGAGCCATAATGAAGAAAATGATCAAAAAATGAGATTTAGAGACCTCAAATGCACAAATGGAGCCCAAAATTGGAATCTATGCGAAAAACTGAGCAAGACAGGTCCTGTTGAAAAATTTTGACTTTGGTCAAAGTCAACGGTCAACGGTCTGGTCAACGGTCAACAGCTGACGCTGACGTGGAATGATGACGTGGGATGATGACATGGCGGAGTGACGTCACCTAGGGCTGACGTGGCAGTCCGTGAAACGAAGCAAGGCGCGTGTGGCGCGTGAGGCCCGTGGAAGGGAGAGACGGCGCGTGGTGGTGCGTGGCAGCGCGTGGCGGCTCGTGCTCGTGAGGCAGAAACTTCTGGCGGTGCGTGGAAGGTTGTTTCTGGCAGATTTTTGTTGGGTTTTGCTCGGGACTGTCAGATCTGTCAATGTGTGTCTTTACTTTGGCGGTTTGATCAACAAACTGACGAAATCTGAGTGTTCTAGAGTTGTGGGCGTGACGGCAGTGACTCGCTTCTGATAGTGACTACTGGATGAAGGCGAGGGCAGCGGAAGAACGCCGGAGATGTCCACAGGAACCAAAAAATCAGAGGAAAGACTCTGATACCATGTTAACAATATAAAGAGAGAGAGAATGACTGAATAGTCAGTATAATAATATATATAAAACAATGTACAAAAGAGAGCTTTATATAGGCTTGGTATGTGTGCAGTACAAGTAACATGAGTGCAGTACAAGTAATATACTGGGCTAAGCCCAATGAGCTAATCTAGCTTAATCTATACACTAACAAATCCATTGCTTCATTAACTACATTTTTGTATTGCCTATCATCTGCAGACAATGGATTACTAATACAGTCACCCTCCACTTCAAGACAAACTTTATTTAGTGTGTTCATATAATTATAAATTCTCAATGGGAAATAAACTAGGTGCAAGTTGAGCTTGAAAAATGGACACTTCAAATCAGAACTGACCTCCTGCAGATGAATCATGTACAAAAAAACTTGCAGCAACTATCAGATAGCAAAGAAGTATTAGTCCCTTAAAATAGTGGGAAGTTCCTTCCTGCAAAAAAGCATTTGCAGCATATAGGAATGTGTATATAAAATTAACAGAAGTTAATAATAATTACGAAAGAAAATGGAATCCATAACAATTAAAGGAAAACTATTAGCACAAACTTGTTTAAAACAAAAGAAGTGAACAAGACAACTCAAAAAGATGTTGAAATATACAATTTCGGAATTTCCCATCATCCAGCTTAAATTAGAACCCATCATGACATTTATTACTTAAAATGCTTCCTTCTCTTATAAAAATTTGACCAAATCATGGAGATTTTCTTTTCTATCACTGAAATACAAACCTGTAGCATTAAGGCTGCTACTAAGTTGTCTCAAAAAGCTGAAAGATTAAGTCCATAGCTTGCCCCATAATCCAACCAAGGACTACAGAAAAAGGAATCTGCAGCAATATAATAATGGTTTTTGCAGATATTGATAAAATAAAATAAAATAAAAATCTTCAATGAAGTAATACTAAACATCACAATCATCAATACAAATGTATCATAAAGGGATGCCAGTTTTTGGTGCTAAACATGTCTCCCTACTTGTACATTTCTATCCTTTCTTTTCTCTAAATTAATTTGTCTCAAAGGTTTCTTGCTCAAGCTGTAATGAACATCACATCACAGGCAGCAAAGATCACCCAAACCAAATTCAAGTTAAAAGGTATTAACAGGAGCACATCATTGACGGTGTATCACATAAGTTTCAGACAGATGATGCAAAAAGAGCTGTGCAGAAAGTAGAAATTACTCATGATCAATATGATCATCACCAGCTCTCTTTTCCAGTTAAAATTTGTATCCATTTGCTGAGAGACAGCCAATGTGGTGCAAAACAAAAAACTTTGAAAGAGCTTTAATTCCCAAACTCTGGCAGACGACTAGCCTTGATATGAATTGAGATGTCTGTTATATGCACCAATTACTAACATATTTTTAACTACAAAAGACATTGTAGCTAAACTTCAAGCAACCAAAAAAATAATAAATTTACTATCTTGAGGAAGCAATAACACAAAGTGACTCATCAATAACATAATGTTATATTGACAATTGAAACATCTCCAAGCATTTACTTGCTTCAAATATTGGTTCCAAGGTAATTTAGATTAAACTGTACAAATACTAACTGTAACTAACTCTTATTTTTTGGAAGTAAAAAATGTAAAATAGAAATTAAAAGGAACTGATATTGTTAATACCTACCACAAACAAAGCTATCTGTGTTGATGATCCTATTTAGACTCCTAATGTTATGTCCTGTGGAGAAGCTCAAATTGTTAAAACTCATTCTAAAAAAAAAAAATGTTAAAAGTGAATGTTAGAAAGCTTACAAGCTTATCTTTCATGGCAAATGTGATAGCACTTGCATGATCTACAGCATTCCCCACAAGTGGGAGCAAAATAACACTAATAAATGAAAGTGGAATATTCAATGCAATAGATGTTCAATGCAAAACAATCACCCAATCAAAAAGTTGATTAAACAATTTCTTTTGATAAGTAAATAATTTCATTAAAAAGGATAAGAGGGGACGCATATAAGGATGTGTGATCCCTTTTCAAAGAATACAAATCATAGGAAAGGAGAGTAAAAAAATCAATAAAAGACATCGAAGGGTTGTTGCCTAGCACATGCATCCAATCACATAAAGACTGCAAAGTGTGTTCTTTGATTGTAAAAGTAGGGAAGATCCACTTATTTTTTTTCTTATTACAGATTCTTCATGACAGAGGCACGGCTCACACACCTTGGCTGCTCTATGGCAATAAAAACGTCTGTGCCAAAATCCTAATAGCTCATACATAGATTTGGGCNATGTTTTTAAAAGATGTGGATTAAGATAATCTAACTGAACTAACCTTAAGTGGATAAAGTGTCAAATTTGAAATAGGATTTATTTGAGGCAAAATAATGCTCAATTTTTTAAGCCGATTTGAGAGATCCAGCCAGGAGTAAAGTGAAGTAAGAAAAAAGAAAAGAAAACAATAAAAGCAGAGTCCAAAGGAATAACTTACACAAGCACAGGCTGGACAAGTCTGTAAAGTTGTTATTTACAACTATGTATTTTGTTGACTTTTATTCCGTGCCAAATTTGATTATAATCATTATCAATCGTTTATACCCAATATCTATTGTGGGATTTGTTGTAAGGGATGTGTGATAGAGAGAGAGTGTACTGATTGACTCACACTTTCCGCGAGACACCCACAAGGCAATCTGTTTTGCCAGCCTGTACTGATTGACTCATACTTTCTGTACCTATCCTATATATCCCTCATTATCCACAAATGTTGAGGAATGCTTCAGAGAGAAAACCCTAGCCAAACACATTGAGAATTAGAGATTGTCATCCCCACCTTTCTCTATACACTTGCTTGTGGTATCTCCTCAACCTTTCCCTCTCAATTTCCACACCATTAAGAGGTTGATAGGCCAAACACTTACCACACCCTTTGAGAGTGATGTGTGACATTTTGGTGCTGCTGGAAAGTATTGGAAGAAGCCTAGAATGACAGATGCAACATGGAGCTTGTTGCAGGATCCGGGGTGCTAGACAAGACACGGTTCCAAAAAGTCTTATTGGAGTAGGAGCTTGGAGGGCTTAGGTGCATCGGGTAGATTAGGCTTGGTGGGTCTCTTGCTAACCCAAGTATCCCAACTGATTGTCTAGTGGATCGATTTCCGCTTGGAGGGCGGCGGAGAGGTTTTTCGCAGAGGTCTTCGATTTCCTCTTCGAAAACACGTCTCGGTGTTTTCTGTGTTTGCATCCTTCTTCTCTACTCTTTTATATTTCATTGTACTACTGTGTTTCTTAATTTATGGATTAGAGTAGCTTATTTGTTCATCCGCTCATATTTATACTATTCCGCACTTTGTAGTAAGTTAGTGTAAAATCTATCGAGCCGTAACTCTAATTAGGGGGTCTAAATAGCTCTTGTGTTTTCAACACATTTTCAAGCTTTCAAAGTCCAATAAGGTGTGAAGAAAAGAAAAAGGGAAATTAAGAAGAGTGTGACCGATGTTAATCCAACGTGGTGAAGAAAAGTAGAGAAAGAAGAAAATAAGAGTTTGTTTTCATGGAGATGTGCAGATGGGCTTCGATTTTATTAATAAGCCTTTAGGTTAGCCGCAAATGTCCATGTAAGTACAAATAGAGAGAAACAGAAAATAATGGGGCAATAGGGCTGCATATGGCTTTTTTTGCAGCTTTTCTCTGTGCTAGCACTATAGTTTTATTTGCTTAGTCCAGTGTTCAGTATTTTATATTTGTGTTTTATTTCAATTATTATGAGTAGTTAAATTTATAATTTAGGTTAATAATGAAACTTTGTTAAAGATTATCAGTAGTATTTATATGACATAATGTTGACACCCTATTTTGCAACCCACATTTAACTTCACATGGAGGGTAAAATGTACTTTCATCTTGAAAATATACATCTTGATTCTGGCCATTAGATCCTTAATCTCATTTCACCAAAATGATTTTGATGTTGTAACGATTAAATCGGCTGATCATAAGCTCTAATCGGACTGTCATATTGAAAATTATCATCAAATCAAGTTTTAATGGCTGAGATGCACGTTCACAAATTGAGTCCGGCTATATGTGATTATGAACAATTGATTCCACTTGGTTATAATTATAATCAATTTGAGATTAATAATGTGTCATAATTTGATTGGTTAGGACTACATTTTATGGTGAGGTTGCATACACCTAATTAATTAGATAGTTAAACATTAATTATTCAATAAGTAATTTGTGCAATTATCTTTTAATTAGAGTAAATTTGGAACCATTTTTTTTTTTTTTTTTTTTTTTAAAGAGACTTACCGGTGTTCCCTTCACAACTATGGATACATAAGCAGGCACTATCCCTTCAATATCCGAAAGTGGTGCAAGTCATGAAAGTCCAAAATCAGCAACTTTTGCCATATACTTAGAGTCCAATAATATGTTGCTGGCCTTGATATCTCGATGAAATATTGGAGGATTGGCTTCAGTATGTAGGTAGAGAATGCCCTTAGCCGATCCTTGGGCAATTCTCAATCTCATAGCAAAATTTAGAGGCTCATTACACTTAGCTGTATAGCACACATGACCCCTAATAAGCTCATTAGAATGTTATGTATAATTTGAATAGTAAAATAGTTATGTTTAACTAAAAAATAGACAGTAAACTGGGGGAGGGAGGGGGGGGGGGTTGAAGTTATAAATTGCAATGTTACTTGCATTCATACTCAATGAGGAACACCCAAAAAATTCTATATTGAGATCAATAAAAAGAAAGCATAAAGAATGAATATAAGGTGTACCAGAAAGGTGATCCCTTAGAGTACTATTTGACATAAACTCATAGACCAACATCTGCATGCAAAACAATACTTACATGAATCTCTTCCCAAGCAAAATTTTCAAAACAAATTAAGCAACAGAGAGCAAGAAAATCTAGTCACTAGGTGTTAAAGCCACAGGAGATATGTAAGTTTTTAATGCATTTCCTAAAGCCTAAATAATCCTTTATTTATGAAGAACTCTGTATATGCTTCTACATGATTAAGTAACAAATTTGACAGAATCTTATCTGTAATATCTCTAGATTGAATTTGACTTCTTCCATTGTTTGCAACTATTCAAAGCAGCTATATACCGTTATTGATAATTCGATAGATATAATGGGGGAGGGAGAATTTGAAACCTAGATGTCTCTATTGAAAACACTAAGAGGTGTCAATTGAAGTACAAAACTCTTAGCAACTATTCAAATCAACTACATACAAGATTTTACATATTTCTTTCTTTTTTAAAATTTTTAAAATTTTATTATTAAACTCTTACAGTTTTCATTTTCATTTAGTTTATTTGCATCAAATTCCTAAGTTGATGGGAATTATCTCCTTATGTGTCCAATAATGAGATTGATGGATAATTCAATCTTTTATTGATTATATATATATATATATATACATATATGGTTGGATTTAATTTACACAGTGTAACCGTAAACAATATTACACTATTTAATATTTTTTTATAGTGTACAAATTTTGATAAGTCCACTATAGGATTAGGTTTTCGTTTTACACCCTTTGTAATTGCAAAATTTCAAGATGATTTGAGATCAATTACTCTCTCATCTATAAACATTTAAATCTCAAGTTTTTGTATTTTTAAATTACTTATTAAAGATTAGTTTATGGATCAAATAATAAACAACATTCAAATTCACAAAAAATTTGACATGTGTGCTAAGCACATAGAGAACATGTAATTTAACGATGAGATTTTCAAAATATTCATTCAATAAAAAATTCTTAGATGGTAATATTACTTAAAACTACACAAGGTATAATTTGATACTAACCCTATATGTGTGTATATAATCAAGATGAGAAAAGTACCTGTTCACCTTCTTCATCACAATATCCAATCAAAGACACAAGGTTTCGATGATGTAACCTGCTTGACATAAATTCTATCTCTGTCAAGAACTCCTTTTCACCCTGCAAGGATCCCTCTTGTGCACGTTTTATGGCCACAACTGTCCCATCAACTAGAATGCCTTTATAAACCTTACCATACCCTCCTTCGCCAACCTGAGCGGACTTGTCAAAGCTGTTTGTAGCCACGGCCATTTCTCTATAAGTGAAATCCTTCACATCATCAATTTTTATGGAGGTTGTAGACGCTGCATATTAAATGTAGGTCCAATGTTAAAATAAAACCATAGTGATAGGTGATGCACAAAAAGATGTTTTGGAGCATATTAATATTAACCATAGTGATAGGTGATGCACAAAAAGATGTTTTGGAGCATATTAATATTAAATAATTAGAATGAATAAATGTTACAACATAAATGTAAAGATATGTGAGTGAATATGAAAGATGAGGAGTTAGTGAAAATATTTAATCCCATATTGAAAAGGATAGAGACTATTTTATTCTTTTTAATTGTGGTGATTAATGAGCTAACATGAATTGTCTCAGATATTGGGCTAGATACGTGCGCAAGGGGAGGCGAAGGGTGGAGGTATCAAAAATGGAAATGAATCAGCCGTTTAGGTCTTTTCATTCTTCAGAAACTTCTTATCTCACAAAATTGTGTAACTCCAGCCCATCAAATTAATATCCAACAATTAATCTTGTAACACTCACTATATCAGAATAATGGACCTAATTAATTAGATTAATTTAGGTAGTAATTTCATGAGGCCCATTGAGCCTATAAATAGACTTATTTAAACTCAATTCAAGTTATTGCAATATACACTAAAAAAAAAAAATAGAGGTTCTTGGTAAGGAATGGTGTTCTTTCTGGTGGAGTTTTGGGCTTGAACACTTTGTGCAAAGGTTGTTCTAGCCATACGACACTTGTTGGGCTATTGTATCCTGGGGAGACAAGTCAGAGACAATCTGCACCGGTTACAAAGTTTAGCCAACCAAGGGATTGAATCTCCTTAAAGAGAGCAAGTGTCGCGCCTCAGTCCAAATAGTGTTGTATAATTCCTTTCTTTACATCAACAATATTCAGAAGTATTATTCGGTTTCTCTTTGTGTTATTTCCATTATCATTGTGTTTTCACCAACAATTTTAAGGAGATTCAACACACGAAGCCTACACAAGAGAAATCAAATGAGCTTGTTGGAGATCTCAACATGCCCTTTCACTTTAAGGGAGCCCACTTTAAGAGGTGGAAAGAAAAGGTCCTCTTCTACTTGAGTTTTCTCAAAGTCTCCTACATCCTCACTGACAAAAATCCATCAAAAGTTTCTACCGATGAGATGAGTGAGGAAGAATATATTCTCCATCAAGAAAAAATAGATAAGTATACAAAAGATAAATATAATTGTCTCTTTTCTCTATTTAATTATCTTGCCAATAATTTTTATGATTATTATGATACAACTTATAACTCTGCTAAGAAAATTTGGAAAGCTTTACAAAGCAAGTATGATACCGAGGAGGCAGATGCAAAGAAGTATGCTGCTAGTAGATTTTTCTGTTACCAAATGTTGGATGGAAAATCGGTGGTGGATCAAGCACAAGACTTCCAAATGATCATTGCAAAATTAAGATCCAAAGGCATAAAGATTGGAGACAATTTGGTGGTAGCTGGCATAATTGACAAACTACCACAATCTTGGAGGGAGTTCCAAAAGACTTTGCGGCACAAACAAAAGGAAACATCCTTGAAGACTTTGATCACATGCATCCGTGTGGAGGAGGAGGCTAGAGGACAAGATGCACTCATGACACAAGAGAGCAATGGTAATTCCACCACAAAGGTAAACTTTATTTCAGCCAATAATAATATGCCCAAAAATCATTTTCCTAGAAATGGTCAATTGAAGCCTAAAAAGAGAGCATTTAAAAATAATAATAGACATCAAGGAAGGGGAAACTTAAATAAAAATTACAATAAGAAACAAAGACCTCCTTCACAAGATCAATTTAATAGATCTTGTTTTGTCTGTGGCAAGAGTGGGCATATTGCTCGATTTTGCAAATTTCAGAAATGTGAATCTATCCCCCAGGCTAACGTAACCGAAGAGCCTTTAGTAGCTACGATTACAGACATCAATGTGGTGCAATATGTTGAAGGGTGGTGGGCAGATTCTGGTGCTAATAGGCACGTTTGTTATGACAAAAATTGGTTCAAACTGTACACTCCTTTTGAAGAAGAAAAAAACTATTATGCTTGGTGATTCTAGCAAGACCAAGGTTCTTGGGAGTGGTGAGGTTGAATTAAAATTTACTTCTAGACGTGTGCTAACATTGAAAGATGTACTTTATACTCCGTTCATGAGGAAAAATTTGATGTTAAGTTTTTTACTTAACAAGGCTGGCTTCAAGCAAACTATGAAATCTGATGACTATGTAATCGTTAAAAAGGGATTATTTGTGGGTAAGGGTTATGCTTGTGGTGGATTATTTAAATTGAATGTTGAGAATAATAAAGCATCTACCAGTTCAGTTTATATGCTTTCTTCTATTAATTTTTGGCATGCTCATTTGTGTCATATAAATAGTAGATATGTGGGAATCATGCATGAGTAGTTTAGAATTAATTCCAAGATTGTCAAAAGATTTTGAAAAATGTGAAACTTGTAGTTAAGCTAAGATTACAAAAAGGCCTCATAAAAGTTTTGTAAGATACCGAATTTCTTGAGTTAATTCACTGTGATTTATGTGAATTTTAACTCGTGGAGGAAATAGATTTATTATCACTTTTATTGATGATTTCTCAAAATATACAACCATTTATTTGTTGAAAAATAAAAGTGATGCTTTTGAAAAATTTCAAGATTTGTTAAAAGAAGTTGAAAATCAATTGGGTAGAAAAATAAAAAGAATAAGAAGTGATAGAGGTCGTGAGTATGAATCAAGTGTATTCAACTCATTTGTTCAGTCTTTGGGAATTATCTATGAAACTACTGCACCATATTCACCTGCTTCTAATGGTGTGGCTAAAAGGAAAAAAATAGAACTCTAATTGAGTTAACAAATGCCATGTTAATTGAATTTGGTGCACTTTTTCATTTTTGGGGTGAAACTATTTTAACTGCATGTCATGTTTTGAATAGGGTGCCACATAAAAAGTCACACACCACACCTTTTGAGATGTGGAAAGGACATTAGCGGAATTTGGGATATTTGAGAGTGTGGGGTTGTCTTGCTTATATAAGGCTTACTGACCCAAAAATGCCTAAATTAGGTATAAGCGCTACAACCTGTGCTTTTCTTGGTTATGCGATTAATAGTGCAGCCTATAGATTTTTTGATCTTGAAAACAACATAATTTTTGAATTTGGTGATGCAATTTTTCATGAAGAAAAATTTCCTTTTAAATTGAAAAATAGTGGGGGTGAAGAAAATATTTTGTCACAGCCTAGTTCTTCTATTTCACATCTACAAAATCAAGAAAATTTTGAAATGGAACCTAGAAGAAGTAAAAGAGCTAGAGTTGAAAAGGATTTTGGTCCTAATTATTATGTTTTTAACATTGAGAAAAATCCCCAAAATTTAAAAGAGGCTTTAACATCACTTGATGCTATATTTTGGAAAGAGGTTGTAAATGATCAGATGGAATCTCTAATTTCTAATAGAACTTGAAAATTAGTAGATCTTCCACCTGGTTGTAAGACCATAGGTTGTAAATGGGTCCTTAGAAAAAAAGTTGAAACTGAATGGATCAATAGATAAGTTTAAAGCTAGACTTGTTGCAAAAGGTTTTAAACAAAAAGCTGATCTTGATTTCTTTGATACATTTTCTCTAGTAACAAGAATTACATCTATTAGATTGTTAATTGCTATTGCTGCAATTTTTTATTTGAAAATTTATCAAATGGATGTAAAGACTGCTTTTCTAAATGGGGACATAGATGAAGAGATTTATATGGATTAACCTGAAGGCTTTGTAAAGCCTAGACAAGAAAGTAAGGTATGTATGCTAACTAAATCCCTATATGGCTTAAAACAAGCACCTAAGCAGTGACATGAAAAATTTGATTCCTGCATGATTGAGAATGATTATAAATCAAATGAATGTGATAAATGTATTTATTCTAAATTATGGAATAATTTACATGTTATTATTAGCCTCTATGTGGATGATATGTTGATTTTTGGCTCAAAAATACATGTTATAAATGAGACAAAAAAATATGCTTAAAAGCCATTTTGATATGAAAGATCTTGGTGAGGCTAATTTTATTTTGGGCATGAAAATTATGAAAACATGTGATGGGATATTTCTTAATCAATCACATTATGTTAAGAAAATATAATTTTCATGATCACAAAAGTGTAGCTATTCCTTTTGATTCTAGTGTTCATTTATTTCCTATGAATAATGATGATGAGATTTTTAATCAAAAGGATTATGCTAGTATCATTGGTAGTTTGCGTTATGCTACTAATTGTACTAGACTTGACATTACATATGCAGTAGGAGTGCTTAGCAGATTTACTAGCAAGCCTAGTAAAAATCATTGGCTAGCTATTGAGCGAGTCATGAGATACTTAATTGGTATAAAAAACTATGGCTTATTTTATAAAAAGTACTCTGTTGTGATTGAAGTTTTTAGTTATGCCAATTGGAATACTTTGTCAAGTGATTCTCTCTCTACCACTGGTTATATTTTTACCTTAGATAGTGGTGTTATTTGTTGGAAATCTAAAAAGCAAACAATAATTGCTAATTCAACAATGGAAGCTGAATTAATAGCATTAGCTTCAGCTAGTGAAGAGGCAAATTGGCTTAGAGATTTGTTATATGAAATTCCACTTTGGGAAAAGCCAATTCCACCTATATTAATTCATTGTGATAGCACTGCCGCAATTGGTAGAGTTAAAAACCGTTACTACAACGGTAAATCTAGACCTATAAGAAGAAAGCATAGTACCATGCGATCTTATTTGAGTAGTGGTATCATAACTGTGGATTATATTAAATTTAATGATATCTTGCAGATCTATTTATCAAGGCCTTGGCAAAAGATAGGGTTTGGAATACATCGAGGGGGATGGGACTAAAGTCTATAGAATCATGAGCCATGTATGATACTCAATCCAAGGACCAGAGATCTTGAGAATTGGGTTCAATGGGAAAAATGAATCATACGATGGCCGTAAGAAATGCGCCATTTTTTTTAATTATTTATTTTGTAAATAATTTTTTAAATTCCCTATGATGTAAGTGCATTTATCCTGTAATGTGGAGAGGTTGAGTAAAAAAATCTTAATAAAATTTGTAGCTTGTATGAATGGGGTGTCAGAATTACAGGAGCACCGTTGACAAAATTTCACCTATGTGAGTGTGGGGCTAGAGTCGCTCCCTTTGAGATTTGGACTTAATCTCAAATACACTCATGAAACTGGGATCAACACATGGCCATAAAGTGCTAGCTACAAAAGCTCATGTCAACAAATGGGTTGTTATGTGTAAGCAGTGACACTTAATTTCCCTAAAGCAATCCTAGTTCAAGTCGAAGACTACTACGACTCTGGAGTTGAGATCATTGTTTTACTAAGTGAAGGTTCAATGTAGAGCACACCTTCATGATGCATAGTGACCTGTCTTTGCCTGGTAATCTCTCTTTAACTAAAAAATTTAATATTAAAATGAGTGGGGGATTGTTGGAGCATTTTAATATTAAATAATTAAAATGAATATATGTTACAAAATAAATGTAAAGATATGGGAGTAAATATGGAAGATGAGGAGTTAGTGAAAATGTTTAATTTCACATTGAAAAGGAGAGAGACTATTTTATTCTTTTTAATTGTGGTGACTAATGGGTTAACATGAATTGTCTCAGATATTAGGCTAGATACGTGTGCAAGGGAGATGTGAAGGGTGGAGGTATAAAAAATGGAAATGAATCATTATCATTATTCAATTTCTCTTTGTGTTATTTCCATTATCATTGTGTTTGCACCAACATGATGCAATGCCATTTGTTATAAAATACTTGATAAAATTATGCACTCATTATCAGAACGTTTTATTTATACTTATAAGCACATACACACTTACAAGTCAACAACATTGTTAAAATTGTTGCTGACTGTTTGTTCTTCAACTTAGATAGGGTTTGAGCCAGTATGCAACCAGGTCTTATGGTATTTTTTATTCATCTTTAAATGATGCTCCCAATCACAGGCCAGTCCAAACTTGGCTGAAGTTTGCTCTATAGCATTAGCTTAGCTGAGATACGACTAAGATATTGACCGAGTAGGCTGAGGCCAGGGGCGGAGCTACATGTTAGGGTGGGGAGGCCATGGCCTCCCCAAAATTTTTGATATTTTTTTTTACTATATAGAAATATTTTTAATAATTAGCCCTCAAAAATGGGACTTGGCCCCCCCAACTATTTGAGTTGGTCCAATAATGTTCTTAAAAAAATTGTCCAATTTGTCTAGTAGTTATAGAACGTATTGTTTCTCAAATTCATTTTTTATGGTCAAACGTGTTCTTGTATTTTTTTAAATTTTAGATCATCTATGTCTTTGAACGCTTCATTAATTCAATTGAAAGTTTTTTACTCACAACGGCAATTTGGTAACTTATATTGAAAATGAAAATTGTAAGGATTTTACTTTGGAAGATGGTGAAAGATTAATTTAATTCTATGAAACATTTAATTTTAAGGATTCATTATGAAAGATACTAATTTTTTGTGTATGTGTATAGATACATGTGTTTGCGTATGTGTATAAAAGTTTGTATAGACTAATAAATTAGCAACACAAATTGGCCCCTCCAAACAAAAATTTCTGGCTCCGCTCTTGGCTGAGGCCTTTATAATTGGACTAGTATCAGCCTGGCCTAATTGACAGGCCTAATCAGGATGTAGAATGCAAAGTAAAAAATCACAACATATATACCTGAAAACCCTAACTTCACAGACATAAGATACTCACAATGACGTCTTCTCCAGGGACGGACCTAGGTAGAGGGCTAAGGGGGCCCAGCCCAAAAGAAAATTTTTTAGCAAGTAAAATTTTCCAAAAAAAAAAAAAAAAGGGCTTGGGCCCCCCTGAGATTTTAGCTCGGGCCCCTTAGTTTTTAGCTCGAGCCCCCTCCCAAAAATCCTGAACCCCTAGCCCATCATCCGGCTAGCCCAGGAGCCCATGACCTATATTTAAAAAAAAAAAAAAAAAAAAAAATTCAGCTCCAGTAGTCCAAAACCACACGGAGAAAGCAAAAAATGAAGGAAAAAAAAAAAAAAAGAAAGAAAGGAAAGTGAGAGGCGAGACAGAGAGATAGAAAGGACAGACAGAGAGATAGAGAGTACTTAGAGACCCATCTTGATCGGAGACCCATGTCGCCATGACGAGAGAGACAGAGAGATAGAGAGCCGTGCCGTGACGCCGTGACACTTGCGAGACCGGAGACTCATCTTGATCAGAGACCCGTGTCGTTGTGACAAGAGAGACAGAGAGATAGAGAGCCTGTCACCGTGACGCCGTGACGCTTGCGAGACCGGAGACCCATTTGCTGCTGCCACCGCCGCCTACGGAGACCCATCACAGGTATTTGCTCTTATTTTTCCTTCAAAACCTAATAATTTTTTTTGTGATTTGAGAATCTGAGATTCACAGAAACTGTGCTTGTGCCTTGTGGACTTGTGGTGTTTCATGTTTGTGTTTTTTCTGATGATTGATGAACTGAACTGATGTTGGTGATTGTGAATTGAATCTGTGCTTAGTGTGCTGCCTGTGGTGTTTTCTTTTTTTTTTTTTTTTTTTTTTTGGCTTTTTGGCTTTGTGACTCTGTCACTTTGTGTTTGTGACTCTCTCTCTTGCATTATATAGATAAGAGAGATAGAGATAGAGAGTAGAATTTGTAGAGATAGTTTTTTCTTTGTTGACTGGTAGTTGAGATAATAGGGACAAGTGGAGTTGGGCAACGGACAAGTGACAAAAAAAAAGGTAGAGTTAAGAAAAGTTTTTGTTAGTAGTGCCAATAGTGGGATTCATTGGGTTAGTGGGTCAGAATTAGAAAGACGGAGACAACACAAAGACATAAATAAAGGCAGGACAAAGAAAAAAACAAATCATATAATATAGAAAATTGTCACATAAATTTAAGAAAATAAGGTGATTCTTATATGATTTTTGTTTTATTTGTAGATCATGAAAAAATCAACTACAATGCTTGATTTTTTCAAAAGAAAAGGTTCAACTTCAAATTCTTCTGAAGTCAACATGGAATTGCCAACAACTAATGTTGCTATTCCAATTCTAAAAAATGTGGATGTCCCAATTCCGAAAAAATGTGGATGTTCCAATTCTGGAACATGTCGATGTTCCAATCTCTCAAACACAATTTCAAAGAATTGACCTTGATTCTTTGGAATTCAAAGAATTTGTCTTGGTTGATAGTTTATTAATACTATATGGATGCATATTTGAAAAAATTTTCGCTTATCTCCGCCCCCCCCCCCCCCCAAACTTAAAATCCTACGTCCGTCCTTGGTCTTCTCGAAAGTGACTGGTACTTCCCCACATTCTTTTGATTATCAGTAGAGTAACAATTGCAGACAATGTAATTGCAACTGCAATAGTCCCTAGTACTAGGCCAGCCAGTGTGCCTTTGCTTAAACCAGAACTTGGAGAGTTGGCACCATCTGTGACATTGGTGAGAACAATGAGCACAAACAAAATCAAAACCACGCAACAATATTCATCTCATATATTAATACATGAAAGAAGGGAAGATGTGACTGAGACATAATTCATCTATCCTTGGGGTCAAGTCATAAGTGAAGGGTGTGAATTTGAAGCTGCCTTCTTGATCAATATAAAACATTACTTAATTTTCCAGACCATTAAAATCATCTTGAACTTAGCATTGCAGTTATTCACTTATGTGCTGGATCACAGCGGTACAACTGTATCTGTTCATATTGCTGAACATAACATTGCCATGGTGAAAGCATTAAACTGCGTAGATCAAGCCTTTCTTCAATGTTGTTGGCAGGAAAAGAAAAGGTGCTCTCCACTTAAATGTGCCACCCACAGACATATCACATGTAACTCAGAATATGAACACAAAATAATAACAGAGAATAATGCCATGAGCCTAATTATTTGTCTTATTAATAAAGTATAGTGGACTTCATTGTATAGGTCAAATGAATTAGAGAAGAAAGTTCTACATTCTTCAACTGCTAAATAAACATTAGTTCCCACATCAAGAAAGCTCTATAGCAAAAATATATCAGATAAGGGTTTTGAGACAAACCATCTTTATGGAAGCCAGTAGAGAGAAGCTGATAAATTCGTAAGTCAGGGGGGAGCCAGGAACTTTTGTTTGGGGTGGCCAAGTTGCAACTCTAATATATTTATTAAGACAACCCCCACATACACTTATACACACGCTTTTTTATTATATAAACACACTTTTTTATTTGATAAATTATATATATACACACCAAACAAAAACAAAAAGAGCTTAGTAATTTTAATCAAATTATGTTTGGTGACGATCTTTTATAAAATAAAATTCATTTTTACTATTTTTATATGGTGAAATTCTTAAAAAATTTCATTTTCATTACAAATTATCAAATTTTATATTAAAGTAAAAAATCTTTCAATTGAACTAATGAAATTTTTAAAAACATAAATGATCCAAAACTTGGAGGAATAAGTTAAGCTTCAAACATATTTGATACTATCTTGCTCTAACTCATTATGTAGAAACTAAAAAGACATGTCATGTATAGTTTTAGTGACATTATTTTTTAATGAGTCAATGACTTGTTAATTGCCATATAACTGGTTGAAAAAGATATAGATTCAAATATGTTTAGTCCTAAAATTTATCAAATATTTAACAGATATAAGAGCCTATTTTACAATAAAAAAAAAGAATTGTGAAAAATAATGTTATGTCTCTATAATTATTAGACCAATTTTTTTTTTTAAGAGCATCATTGGACTAAATCATATATTTGGGGGGCAACTCTTATTTTTGTAGATTAAATTTTGAAAAAATTAAAATAATTATACATATATATATATATATATATTTTTTTTTAATTTCAAAATTTTGGGGGGGGCCATGGCCCTCCACCTTTACACGTAGCTACGCCCTTGCGTAAGGTTTAAATATTTCAGGACTACGAATTTTCCATGACGTGAATATATCAAACATTCGCTGAAGTTCACTCCTATTGAAGACACGTGTGTTGTTTTCAGCATCATATACAGGAAAAAACTTCAAATGCATTACCAGTCGAGGTCCTTCTTCCCATGTAAATGAATCAATATTGTACAGCTGATAAAGAGACAACTCAAGACGAGATGTCAGGAACACCTCAAATTCATATCTATACGGACGAAAATCTGAGAATCCAGGACTTTTCAATCGATATCCAACGAACAAAGGACGAGCACAGAAACAAGCTACTGGAGATGTAGGGGAATTTTCGTAAGGGGTGGGCACGCTTGAGCTGGACAAACAGAAGTGGTGTTTGTTGAATTCTGACTGTAATTTTATCCTCTGTTTCAGATTCACAAAACTGGGCTAGGTTGGAGTCCCGGCATAAGGGATTCCCTTTAAGGCTGACAGTTAAAAATGAGACTTCATCACATCAATGTGCTATGTCTGTTACACCTTGCAAAACTAATATTAAAAAGATCACATCCAAAATCTCTAAATCAAGTATTCATATTTTGAAGATGCATTTCATTACAAATAACGTTCTATATGAAACTAATTAGAAAGTGAAATTTGGAAGGAGGCATAGAAGCAAACCGACAGTGACATTTGGAGGTATAGAGTTGCTTGTAAAGTTTATATTTGAAAGTTTATTATACTGCAACTCCCTGCAATAACAAAGAGCCAAGAGAAATAGCTTAGAAAGTCTAGTATGAGAGTAAATTTATAAAGTTAACCCATAAGATTATACCTTTTAATCTATATATATATAACTGAAGCTTTTGAAACCCACAATTTTCCACGTCAGCAATATTAAAACAAATAGATATAAATATTATAATTTAAAAATATTAAAAATAATAAATAGTTTCAGCCTTTTTAATTCCTTCGATTTGCTTCCGACTTTTTTTGTGAAACAGTTCTTCCCCTTGCTACCCAGCTTCTCACACCAATTCATAAAATGTCTTAGACAACCCCTTTAGAGAAGGAGGAAGATGAGAGGTATGTTAGCCTCAAACTAAAAACCTAATAAAGACCCACTGTATATGATGAAAACCTTAGAGTTCTTCTCCTTGCTACCCAGCTTCTCACCCAATTCATAAAATTGTCTTAGACAACCCCTTTAGAGAAGGAGGAAGATGAGAGGTATGTTACCCCAAACTAAAAACCTAATAAAGACCCACTGTATATGGTGAAAACCTTATGAAATCTCAGCAAGCTCGAACACAAAGTAATCCACTTCGAGTGCAAACTACGAAGCCTCTGTGAACAACAAAATCTCCTCTGGCGAGCCATGAAGCCTCCTCATACACGAAGCTTAATTTGAGACCGTAATCCCAGAAAGTTTGACCTCTTGAGCTGACAAAAATTGGTTCAAGCTCGCACCATGAAATCTCATCGCATGCGAGCTATGAGTCTCTTCACACACGAAGCTTAATTCGAGACCGTGGACCCAGAAAGTTTGACCTCAATGATTCGAACTCAATAGCCATTCGAACTTATCAGCCCATTGAAGCAATATTAGACAAACTATTGTGATGGTGGTATGATCAGTAAAGTGTATGCCATGGTTAGTTTCAAAAGTGAGTTAATAAGGCCCGTGTAAAGGAAAAGGATGGGCCAAATTAAGAGATAAGGAACTAAAGAAGTGAATGGTCTTTAACCACATGGATGGATTGAAAAGAGTCATGTTGATGTGGAATTCTACTCATCTTTCAGACCCACTACAAGTGAAGGCATTGCAATTGGTAAAGCCACATATAAAAATGTTTATTCTGATAAGATTTATGTAGGCTTCATCAAAGTGCATCAGTTTTCCTCTAATTATGCAGAAACTGTAATGCGGAACTCGCACCACTATCTGTAATTATGGAGACTTAAAAAATATGGTGTTTTTCAATTAAGTAAACGCGATAGTGTTCTATTGGTGGCATAAATTAACTCATTTACGCCACATCAGGACTGAAGGTTTATAATTTTCAATTTATTACATATTGTTCATTTAAAGTTGCAATGTCTATTGGATAGTATAGTACGTTGTTATCATTTTATTGCTATTTTTTCTGATTGAATAGTTTCTTGAATAATTGCTACATGTAGTAAACAATGTAAATATATATATATATATATATTCTTTAAAGGCTCAAACTTAATAACTTTTTGTGCATATTGATATTTTTTTTCATATTAGGGAAGTTATCAATAGCTTTTCCGTGCATCGCACGGGTTTGCGACTAGTTTTACTAAATTCTGTACTTAGAAGAAGGCATCAATTTATTTTTCACCA
>NW_027069633.1:560440-574912 GCF_002906115.3 Quercus suber | reverse complement strand
AAAACACGCTTTGGACTTGGTACCTTTACCTGAACTTCCAGGAGTGAGTCAAGCAGCAGAGAATATGGCTGACCGTATTCAGGCCATGCAAGAGGAGGTGAGGCAGAAACTGAAAGCTACAAATGCTAAGTACAAGGATGCTGCTGATAAGAAGAGGCGTGAGAAGATCTTCAATGTTGGAGATTTAGTGCTGGTGTATCTTAGGAAGGAGAGATTTCCTGTTGGTACCTACAACAAATTGAAGGACAAGAAGTATGGGCAATTTCAGACTACTAAGAAGATCAACAACAATGCTTATGTGGTTGCTCTTCCTCCAGACATGAGCATTTCTTCTACCTTCAATGTTGCTGACTTATATGATTATCATCCTCCTGATGAACCGAATAGTGGGAACTCGGGGTCGAGTTCTTTTCAAGTGGAGGGGACTGATGTAGAACGGACAACACATGCCTTCCTGAAGCAGCAATGGTGCAGGAAGTCACAATGCAAGATCAAAGGGGGGTGCTAGTAGGGGCCATCAAAGGTAACAGTGTCAGAATTACATGAAATTTGGCAGGTTGAAGGGAAATGGCATTCTAATCCAGATTCATGCCATGAATGTTGCCAAGTTTGAGGCAAATTCCTTCGTTAAGGCCTCAAAAACAGTGTTTTTGCTATTTATAGTAATATTTGTTTTTCCTTAATAACTTTTAGTTTAAAAGTCAGAATAAGGTCCTGTCTGTTTTGGGACAACCCTTAAGGTCAGTAGTTTATGATTCTGTATTTAACTCAATTTTTCCATTTTTGGTAAAATTCGGTAATTTTGTCACCTAATCGCTTAATTAGTGCGAATTAGGGTTTTAAACGTTTTTGCTCAGTATTTATATGTTTTATAGCCGTCAAAGGCAAATCAGATTATTATCAATAAACACAGACATTTTATCAATTTTTCTTCTGGTGGATTCCAGTTTTATCTCCTTGTGGATTCAGGGAAACCCCTCGTGGATTCGAGGTTTACTACCAGAAACTAGCAATTTAGTTTATGTTTCATCAAGAGAGCATCGTGTGTGATTTCTCTTCAGGCTTTCACGACATCAATTTAAAACTTGAGCAGACTACATAAAGATAATATGGAACATCAAATGGTAAAGGATTAATCAAGGAAATCCTGACTTGTTCAGTGTACCAGTAGCCTTGAAATTTCAGAAAAATGCAATTAAATACCTCATGACACCTTACTTAAATTAAAACTGACAACTCTTCTAAGTTGAGTAACTTCCCATTTGTATTACTCTTCAATTTCCAATGATTTATAGCTCAACTAGCACTTCCTTCTCTCATAACAAATGGGATGGAAGGTGAGGTCATGGATTCAAGAACGACTAAGTGCATGTGTTAGTGTCACATACCAATTAAAAAGTATTTTTTTTTCAAACAATGTTGGTATAATTTATGTATTTTCCCAACAAAATGTAAATTACTATATCTTATATTACTTCTTATTTTCCTAGTATTTTCTTCTTTATTTTAGGTTTGCATTTTTTTGTTGGGGGGGGGGGGGGGGGAATAGCTTATTTAATCATTGAGCCCAAAAAAAAAAAAGAATATTCAGCCTTACACCACAAGGCTAGAACCTTGCTCTGCCTTTACTTTTTGGAACCTAGTTACAAACATACAATAATAATATGAACTTACAACTTCAGCAATTTAGACATTTTGCTATAATTAGCAGGAATTGTAGTCCCATTGAAGTTATTGTTGTCCAATTGACTGCAAAATAAAGAAAATGAAAGTGCTAAGAAACTTGAAAAAAAATTTCTAGAGTAATATTACTTTAGAAAAAGGAAAGTCTACAAAATTATAGCCATGTTAAAGATGAAAATTAAAATAAAAATAACCATAAATTTTACATGTAAAGATGTCTATGAATAAACATAAATATATTTATGTTCCAGGAAAGTAGAAACCATACAATATCTTTAATTTTGGCAGTTTGGAGAACTCTTCTGGAAGATACCCTGATAAGTTGTTATTATCGAGAAGGCTGCAAGTTGAAGATGGTCACTCATCTCACAGATGACTCATGAAATTTAAGAATATGACCAAATACTTACAAGTGAACAAGACTTGGTAATCTGGATAACTCAGGTGGGATTTGCCCACTAATCGAGTTGTTGTTCATGTGACTGCTCATTAAAAAGATAAGTAAAAGGGTTAGTCATTGTAGAAATGATTTAGACAGTATAGCATCAGGAACACACTCACAAGTGCTTCGTTTTATTCAAGTTTGCAAATGATTTAGGTAGTGGCCCCGATATTTGGTTTTCGTCAATTTGTATTCTGTCCATGTTTGGAAGATAACCAAGCTCTTCTGGTAAGGGACCAGTTAATTGGTTTCCATTCAGAAGCCTGGAAAAAAAGAATACCACATACAGAATTAGAGACAAAGCAAATTTACACCAAATATTCAGAAAAATGCTGACATAGAAAGTAAATAAGACATAAGGATTGTCTCCTATATTATTTAAAACTCAACGACTTTAATATATGAAATAGTAGCATATCAGCATTTCATAACAGTATAAACATATAATCAATCATCTAATAACAATATCTAGTATCTAACTAATTCAACATAAAAGCTGCTCAACTTACAAGAGTTCCAAAGAGGTAATACTGCCTATCTCCTTTGGTATACTCCCACTGATGTTGTTCCACATAAAACCCCTTAAATAGAGTAGATAGAAAAAAAATATATCGGTAACATAAGTAAATCCAATGCTACCATGGCATTCCATAGTATTGAGTGAAAGAGGTCTCTAAAATCTGTTATTCAGATAACAATATTTGTATCACAAAAAATCATCCTTCAGATATCCTTTGCCTTACAATATTTTCAAATTTGATAAGCGACCAAGCTGTGGTGATAAATTTCCTGACAAATTCATACGTAGTAGTAGCCTGCAGAGAAGCAGCCCAAGACAATATCATTAAAGCCCCAATTGCAAAGTCTTCATAAGAAAAGTCTACATGCAATTAATAGCCAAGTTTCATCAAAGCTTGATAGCCTTATATGTGCATCTGTGACTAGCGTCTAAAGCTAATATAATGCTAGGCATTAGATAACAATGTGTTTGTAGCCAATCTATATTTATATATATTTAAGAGCTGAAGCGTAGCATTTATTGTTTCTACGCTCCTATTGAGCCACATCAGCGGCCACATCATCTACTTATTTCTAACATTTTCTCTCTCTTTTTTAATTATCTTTCTCCTTATTAATTTATAACCTTACAATTACTCGTCCGCCAACATTTCCCCAATTTTACATTTTTATCTCTCCACTACTCTATATCTTAACCTTTCAATTCCTCTATCCCTTCATATTCCTTTTATTTTGACTCTTCTTCTCCCCATTTTTTTTTTACTAAAAATATTTGTTTTTCTCTCTTTCGTGCTATCTATATTTTGCCGACACAAACAGGTGAACACTCTCTCTCTCTCTCTCTTTTTTTTTTTTTTTTTTTTTTTCCATTCTTTTGGTGAATTTTTAATTCTTTGTTGCACATCTAATTTAGGTTGATTAAATTTTTTTTGTTGAACTCTACTTTGGGTTGATGCATTTGGTTATATTTTAATTTGCAATCTTATTTTATTTTATTTTATTGTTAAATGTAATCCAATGATTTTATATATTGACATAATGTTATTCTATTACGTAGCATAGCTTGGGTAATTTGTTGTTTACAATTATACATTTTCTTTTGAATATTCTTTGTGGGTACTTAGGATTTTCACCCTTTGCGGGCTTGACACCTTTGCACCACACTAGAAGGCTTTGTCCTCTTTGGGGAGCCAAGCCCTCAAGGTTTTGTATTACGAGAGGGTGGGATTGTCCCACATCGCTTAAGTAACCCTCCCACTCATGGTTTATAAGCCCTTGGAGCAACCACGAGTGTACCACTACTACACATGTGTAGTAGTGGTACACTCGTGGTTGCTCCAAGGGCTTATAAACCATGAGTGGGAGGGTTACTTAAGCGATGTGGGACAATCCCACCCTCTCGTAATACAAAACCTTGAGGGCTTGGCTCCCCAAAGAGGACAAAGCCTTCTAGTGTGGTGCAAAGGTGTCAAGCCCGCAAAGGGTGAAAATCCTAAGTACCCACATTCTTCTACTCATCTTATTTTATATAATTTTGCTATTTCTCTCGAATTCTCTCCTAGAATATGTGATTATTCTCTCTCTCTCTCTCTCTCTCTCTCTCTCTCTCTCTATATATATATATATACATATATTCTTTCTTACAACTCTACTTTACGGCGATGCATTTTGGTGGTGTGTTTTGTGAGTTTCTCATCACATATACTCTTTTTGCCTCTTGTAGTTTTGGTTTGAGTTAATTCTTTAATATTTTGGAAGTGAGAATTTGAAAATTTTATTTACTTGAATTTAAGTAAAATAAGATGAGAAGAAAAATAAAAAAAAAGATATAATAATAAACACCAAACTATCTAAATCATGTTATGTAATAGAATAATATTATATTCTTATATACTATTTTTTCTTTATAATAGAATAGGATAACATTTAACAATCAAAGAGAACCCAAAAAAAAAAATTCTTATATACTATTTTTAATTCTTTATGATGCAATAAGATAACATTTAACAATTAAAGAAAAAATTTGTAATATTTGAATGTGCCTATCAATTATTGGAGTAATATTAATTTTAAATTTACGATGAGATCTGATTAACATGACAATCCCCTTAAGAAAATGAGAAATTTAAATAATTAATTTGAAATGTGAAATTAATTTGAAACTTAAAAATATTTAGTTGTAGAAATAAAAAAGGAAAACATAATGCACTATAACGAAGTTTAAAGAATATAGATCAATTGAAAAAAGAATAATAGCTCTTCTAAATAAATAAATAAATATCAATTAAAAACACCCAATTTTTTTCAAAAAAAAAAACTCAAAATAATAGAATGATATATTTGTAGAGATAGAGAGATGGAAAATACTTTTAGAAATAGTTCAATTTTTAAGCAGAAAAAATTATCTTTAGTATATTTTTTAAAGAATTAATTATATATTATACCACATTACAAAGTAATTATATATTCCCACACATGGCGTGAGTCTGCGACTAGTAAATTATAATATATCAATATCTATTAATTTCTTTAACAAATGAAAAGATCATGAAGATAAATTTTAAACTCATTAGGAGATGCTAGCGATGATTGGGAAATACGTGGATAATAGATCCTAGCCTAATAAATTTCTTTTAATCTCAAATGAACTATATAATTAAGGAAGGTTGTGCCCTGCACCCATAAATGAGTAAATATAAAAAAGGAATAATTTACACCTCATCATGTGAGGGGGACAAAAGAAACAAAGTAAGAAACAAGTGTTCTAAAATATGCAACATTATTCACGTCAATAATGCTCTCTGATGGAAATAAAAATCAGGAAAGGTTAAATTCATACAATCGTTGAACATGTAGATATCCATCGTCTAATGTTGTATTGTAGCAAAAAACCCCTGTCCAATTTGATGTACATGGGTCTCCTTGATCCCAATCAGTCAGATTCCCACAAGGATCTATCAAACTGCTCTTGATGGCCCCCAAAGCCTTCACTGCAAATTAAGACAAAAGTTAATTCCTGTTTCATCAACATCTTTGCTGATCCTTGTGTTTCTATAATTCTAGTATCAGGGTATCAGTAGCCTCAAGTTTTGAGCACAGACAATCAATGAATCAAATAACCACTATAGCTCAACTATATGCAACAATAACCACTCTCAACTTTGGGAAGTGAATATTTGATATGTGAAGTTACAATAAAAATTACTTGGGGACTCGCATCTTGTGACTCCATCCCTTTGTTCATTAGCTCTCTTTTTTTTCTTTTTCTTTTTTTTTATTAGCTTTCTGTTTTTTTCTTTCCTCTTTTTGTACTTTCTAACTATTCTGTGTTTTTCATGCATATTGTAGTGTCTTTAATAAAAAGACTTTTTAGAGAGTTCAAGAATAAATTTTCAGAAAACATGAGCGCAATGCAAAATAACTTAATTGCAAAAGAAGCTTGTGAGTCATGAAATGCAAAAGAACAGCAAACTAAAGCAAAATGACCTTCTTCAGGGTTGGTAACCGGATTTGAAGCTCCAATAAGTAGGGAAGAACAACACAAGCATGCAACCATAAATAATCCATACGTCCAAACTCTTGATTGCAGATTCATCCCACTAATGCATGGAACCCCAGAACTCTAAAAATCCTCTTAGTACCCAAAGACTATAAATTTTGGTAATATCAGAGTACCCCACCTGATAATAAGAAACAACTATCAAAACCCATGTAATTAAATTTAAAAATAAGGTAAATAAAAGTATAATCAAAGAACTCAACAGTGAGTAAAGTACAGAAAAAATCTCCAACTATTAGGGAACAAAATAAGTGATTTACTCAAGATTGAAAAGAAACAAATCAGCCAAATTTACAGCAAAATTGTGCATATTAAGGTTACCCAATAGAGAAAGAGAGGTATATATCCATACCAGTTACATGAATAAGATTGAATAGTTGAAAAACAAAATATCAGATTGATGCAAGTGGATATTATAAGTTGCTGTAATTAAATATGAACCATAGAAAGGAAAGATTGAAAAATAAGACAAAGACTTTGGCAATAGTTGTCTCTTTGTGACCAATCCCTATATAACTAGTGTTTAAGTTGTTGATGGTGATCACATCCATCACTTTCAGAGACCAACACTGAGACTGAGACTGATACTGATATTAATACTGAGATTGAACGTGTAAAGTTGTTATTTACAACTATGTGTTTTGTTGGCTTATATTCCGTGCTAAATTTGATTGTAATTTTATTCAATCTTTTGTATTCTGTATTTATTGTGAGATTTGATTGTAAGGGTTGTGTTATAAAAAGAGAGTGTGAAGACTCAAGCAATTGAAGACTAAAGAGTTTTTGCGGGTAGCTCGTGACTGAGTATCCCGCGAAGTGACCCATGTGACTTGCACATGCTGGATTGCGAAGAGTTAGGCCAAGATGGAAACAGCTGTGTTTCGCAAGTATCTTGCGAGTAAGGCCTTCCCGCAAGACACCCGCAAGACATTCTGTTCTGCTAGATTGTCCATTCTGATACACATTTTTTGTGCCTACACTATAGTGGCACAGCCAGGATTTTGGTTTAGAGGGGGCAAAATTGAAAGACAATATTTAAAGTGAAATTAATCTAAAAAATATTAATCGATAATAATAACAAAATAAATAAACAATTATAAATATATAAATATCATTAAAATAAATAAACAAAAATAACCAATTCATAGTTACTACAGAATTTACAACAAAAACTTTATAAATTGATGTGGTAAAAATCTGATTAGTGTTACTTAAACAATATAATGAATAGATGTTTAGAATTATTTTTTGTGATTGATGACATGCCAATTTGTAAAATATAAGTAGTAAAATTTGTACATCTTTAGCATCACTTAACAATAAAATACTGTGAAAAACAATATAATGAATAGATGTTTAGAATTATTTTTTGTGATTAGTGATGTGCCAATTTGTTAGATATAAGTAGTAAAATTTATAACATCTCTAGTATTACTCAACGATAAAATACTGTGAAAATGGTAAAAATAATGATAGAAAGAAAAAAGAAAACAAGTGTGAAATAGGTGTCAAATGTGCAGCAAGACAAAAGCCACATACAAGAACAGTGAAATAGGTGAAAAGGTGTCATGGTTTGACATTTAAGAAAACTATTTTTTACTTTCCTTTTCCTGTCAGAGTCACTTTCAAGTTTCAACCCAGTGGGAGTCCTTTTTTTGCTTTTTCTCCATGCCAGTGAGTAACTATTTAAGATTACATGGACAAGAAAATTTTAGGAGTCAGAGGGGGCAGGTGCCCCCCCCCTCGCCCCCCTCTGGCTCCGCCCCTACTACACTATATATACCTACATTACCCACAAATGTTGAGGAGTGCTTCCGACAGAAAACCCTATCCAAACACCTTGAGAGTTAAAGATTGTTATACCCATAATCCTCTACATATTTGCTTGTGAAATTTCCTCAACACTTACCACACCCTTTCAGAGTGTCAAGCGAAGTTTTGGTGCTGCTGGGAAACATTAGAAGAAGCTAAGGATGGCAGATGCAACATGGAGCTTGTTGCGAGATCCGGAAAACTAGACAAGACACGGTTCCGAGAAGCCTTGTTGGAGTAGGAGCTTGGAGGGCTTAGGTACATCGGGTGGATTAGGCTTGGAGGGTCTCTTGCTAATCTATGTATCCCAACTGATTGTCTAGTGGATTGATTTCCACTTGGAGGGCAGCGAAGAGGTTTTTCACCAAGTTCTTTGATTTCCTTTTCGATAACACATCGGCGTATTATTTTGTGTTTGCATTTTTCTTCCCTACTCTTTTACATTCCATTTTACTGCTGTGTTGTTTTGATTATGGATTAGAGTAGCTTGTTTGTTTATCCGCTCGTTTTTACACTATTCCGCACTTAGTATTGAGTTAGTGCAAAATCAATTGAGCTGTAACTTTAATTTGGGAGTCTAAACAGCTCTTTTGTTTTCAACACATTTTCAAGCTTTCAGAACGTGAGGAGAATCTACACCCTGTTACGGGAGAAAATCTACCATGTTTCCATTGCATGCTTCCTCTCCCTCACATGAGGGTGGACCCCACAAGTGTGGGGTCCACCCTCATGTGAGGAAGAGGAAGCATGCAACGAAAACACAAAATACCCTCTCCTGCTACGAGTGTATGTTTCTCTCCTTTCACAGTTGTAGATCCCACCAGCTTGTGAGAGGAAGGATGCACACATGCGTAACAGCGTATACTTCTTCAAATGTGAGAGTGGGTGATGGGCACTAAACTATAGAGTCAAATGAGCTATCATCACTTTGATGTTTCCAAATTTGTAAGCAAATATATTGCAACTCAATTTATTGGCCACTCTTATTATATTCAAGACACAATATATATTCTCTCCAAAAAAAAAAAAAAAAAAAAAAAAAAAAAAAAAAAAAAGTTATTTTAATTGAAAGGTTGCTTTTATGGAACATTTTTTATTTAAACCAAAAATCTTAACTGTGGTTATAAGTCTTTATATGCGTTACTTGTAAATTTTTTAGTGTCTTTTATCACATAATAAAATTAAAAATTTTCTTGTTTTAAAATATTATAGGAATATCTTATATAATATAGACCTTTTTTTTAGAACCATTATATAATATAGACCTTTGTATTACATCATACTAAAGAATATTGTGATTTTGGGCCAAAATGGGCATTTGCCTTTTTCGCCAAAACTTTCCAGCAAAATGCCCCATATCTGAAACTATTTAAGGAAATGCTCCTATTTTGAAACTCGATTTTCTAAAAATCGAGTTTCAATTTAAAACTCAATTTTTGGACAATCGAATTATACAAAACTGAAAATTAAAAAAAAAAAAAAATTCTGGAACTCGAGTTCCTTGAAAAAATTTTTGTGGAACACGAATTCCATGAACTTGAGATCTTTGTAAGGAACTCAAGTTCCAATTTTTTTTTTTCTAAGTCGAAGTTCGCTATAACTTGATTGTCCAAAAATCAAGTTTTACATTTGGAACTCGATTTTTAGAAAATCGAGTTTCAAAACAGAGCCATTTCCCTAAATGGTTTCAGACAAAGGGCATTTTGATGAAAAGTTTGTGAGAAAAAGGTAAAAACCCATTTTGGCCCCGTGATTTTGTAATATCATGTTAGAGTGATCTTAGAATTGTCATATTATGTTATTTATGCAATGTGTATATTATAAAAATATACTCGTAGTTTAGGGTTTTATATTACGGCCATATGCCATCATTAAGGTCAAACCATGTTAAGTGTCTGTTTAGTTTGATTTTTTGAGACCAAAAGGCACGATTTGGTTTCAAATTGTAATATCTTTTGCGTTTGGTAAGGACATCTATGTTTTGGACCACAAAATGTGAAAAACCATGTTTTCGCACTAGACTCTTAGTGTTAGTTTGGATTGCGCTAAAAAACTACTATGTCTCCATTTGCATTTTAAATAGTGGGCCTCGTACACTATTCACGAGACTCACAAGTACGGAATTCAGCAAATTTTGCTTTAAAATTTGGTCCTACAACACTATTTACACATTTAAAAATTATTTTGCTACAATATTTTTAGTAATAAATTTTCAATTTTCAGCAATAAGGTATCCAACCAGACCCTTAGAGGTAGAATGAAAAAACGCAAGTAAATCCAATAGGATATCATTGGAAACTTTCTCCCATATTTCATAATTACCCTTACAATTTTTCCAAAAACCCAATTTTACCCATCTACCAAATCACAAAACACAACTCATTCTAAAAAAATCACTATTTTGCTAGACTCACCTTGCTGGACTCACCATGCCACCTTACGCTTTGCTGGCTCATTTCGACCTCTCCAGAATTATCTTAATCTTGTCACCTTTCGCCTTGCCAGACATGCCAGTGGCATCTCTACCCCTCTCTCAAATAGATGAATGTTCCTGAGAACTCTCTTTGAGAGAAAAGTAAAGTAATTTGGGGCTAATTAATTCTAAAATGGAAGTAATTGGGGCCTATTAATGTTAATTGGAAGCTAATTTAGAGCTTATTAATGTTAATTGTGCTAAAATTGTTTTCCAACAATTGATGTATGTTCACTATTTCATTGATATCTCTCACACCATTTCGGATTTGTGAGTAAGGTTAATTTTTCTAAAAACTAGACATCTGGAGCTTTAGCTTGATCACAAGAAAGAGATAATTTCGATTATAAATGAGTAAGATATGATTTTTCAAAGTTGGCTATGAGGGCTGTTATAAGAGCTATGGGAAAAACCGAAATTTTAGTCATTTTGCTTGCTCACCACTAATCTATGAATTTAATGCACTAGCCTTCCTTAAACTATGAAATTGAGTCTAAGTTCATGATTTCTCTCATCCTTTGTCAACCCTCATTGAATGTCTTTCCATTCATAGTTTCTCCCTCCTTAAGATTTAGTGAAGTAGAGTTAGTCTTGTTGTATCTTGGTCTTCCTGAGACTCAAGATATTGAGTAAGACTCAATCTCTCAATCCTAGTTTTACTTCTCTACTCCACCCTTAGAACATCCATCAAAAGCCTCCTCCACCGTGTGGATCTCACATGCAAGTATAATCTCTTTCCCTAACTTGTTTTTTATATTGCTATAATGTTAATTTAAGGTTGAAGCAAGTTAGCTGATTATTTATATGCTTTGAATGTGCTTGAATGTTCTTGATATGGTTGAATGTTGTTCATATGCATTCTTCACACGTTCTTGATTGATTAACACATGTCATGTATAGCACTAGCTTTGATCTTAAATTCATATCCAAAATATGAAAAACATGGTAATTTCATAATTCTCTCAAATCCTTAAATATAGGATATCACCATTCACACACATTCACTAGAATTTATTTTTCAATTCAAATGTAATGATGAATAAATGGAATTAGGATTTATCACATGTACACACATCAAGCAAAGTAATGAACATGCAATTGATTGATAGTATGTTGGATGATGTTGGTCACTATAGTCTAGAAGACCGGTTTCACCTGGCAAGGTGGGTGCCTAACAGTAACATCTTCCCATCTTGTAACATAGCATTTGAACTTAGATCAAGGGTTAGTAAGTCAAATACTTATCCATGTAATTTTCAATCTCTAGATTCTAATTAAGAAACAAAGTCATGTATTTCATCTTAGATTATAACTAGTATCAAGGCCATGCAATTTCCTATGATCAATGTACAGTCATTCTCAAATTAATAAAATGACAAAATTTTCAATTATGTTTTTTTTTTCCCCAATAATTAAATAAGCGGCGACTCCATAGTAAAATCCTTAATCCAAAGGGAACATGTAATCAGTTAAACTTCCATTTTGAGAGGTAAAAATATGACTTCATTTATTCACGTGGATTTAGCCCAAACCAATCAATCCAAAACGGGTCAGGGGCACAGTATCTCACAATTTGAGCTTCATTTGTTTAATAGTAGAGCCTGAACTTGGGTTAGAGCTTAACTAATTTGCTAATTAATAAAAAAACATAAACAAATTTATAACTTTTAAAAAATGTGACGGAGTTCCATGAGATGGGATGGAAGTTTGGTCATAACCTATACCAAAGCAAGACCTATTAAACTTATTGTCAAGGTTGCCACAGACTGATATGAATCTAGATATGTACATATCTTCCACTAAACTGAGTAAACCCCTAATAAGCATTTCAGCCAATGATTGTTCACTTATTCTTCAAAGATGAATTGGGAAACTTTGATGAATTAAGCTAGAATGGTGTGTAGCTGACCCTAATGCCTACTTCATTGTAGCTATTACTAACCATAGACATTAATAATTGTAGTTTTTCATAAAAAAATATGCTAAAAACATCTATATTATTACGACCCAAAACTGGTTTTGGAGTCCCAAAAGTGTGGTATCAAGAAATGCGAAATGATTCATTATAGTAGCAACCCACAGTTGTTCCAAATGGGTAGACACTAAGAGATCCACAACTATTTCTGCATCTCAGTTGGGTTGAGATGTTGTTGCAATTGCGAGAATGGTCAACCAAAGTAGCAACTGTTATGCATTCCAATAATATTTGTCATTCTCATTTGGAAGGAGAAATCATTTAGTGTTGGAATTCTTCAACAATTTGCAAGGGGGGCACCAAAGTGGAAATTATTGTGAATTGTTTTGAGAAATATAAATCTCAATGAAAATGCTTAAATGCATCAGCTAAATTTTGAGCTTGGCTTGAGCAAATAGTTAAGTCTAAACTTGAACTTGAACTTAGTTAATTTGCTAAATAAACAAGCATAAACATATAATATTATGTTTATTTAAGTTAAGAATCAGACTCATGCACTTATTCAATAACACATGATTATTTTTGAATTTTAATAGTTTAATAGTCAGGCTTGAACTTGGGTTTTAACTTGTTTCATTTGCTAAATAAATGAACATAACAAATATTGGACTTTCAAAGAAAGTGACAAAGTCACTTGGAATAGAATGGAATTTTGGCAACATCATATGTGAAATCAAGACTCATTAACCATATCGTCAAGCCTGTTAAAAACTAATACGCATCCAGATACTTACATAAATTCCACTAAAGTGATTGGACCCCGAAGAGCAATTGCATCAGTCTAGCCAAATTTTATTTGTCTATTTTATACTAAAAACCTACTTTTCTTCTATTTTACACTACCGCTTTTCCAAAATACTCACATTAGTTCATTTATTTTACAATCCCCTCTATTTAAATAATAATATTTTTTTAATGTTTAATTATTATTTTATATTTTTATTTTGTTCCTATCTTTTTATCTTTTATTTTGTACTTTTTTTTTCTTATCTTTTGTCCCTCTTCTACTTCTTCTTCCTTCCACAGTCTTGGAGCATTTTAATATTAAATGATTAAAATAAATAAATGTTATAACATAAATGTAAAGATGTGGGAGATGAGGAGTTGGTGAAAAATGTTTAATCCCACATTAAAAAGGAGAGAGACTATTTTATTCTTTTTAATTGTGGTGATTAATGGGCTAAAATGTATTGACTCATATATTGGGCTAGATACGTGCGCAAGGGGGAGGTGAAGAGTGGAGGTATCAAAGTTTAGCCAACCAAGGGCTTGAATTTCCTTAAAGAGAGCGAGTGTCGCGCCTCAGTCCAAATAGTATTGTGTAATTTCTCTTTACGTTAATAATATTCAGAAGTATTTTCAGTTTCTCTTTGTGTTATTTCTATTACCATTGTATTTACACCAACAATTTTAAGGAGATTCAATCACATGGAATCGACACAAGAGAAACCAAATGAGCCTGTTGGAGATATTAACAAGCCCTTTCGCTTTAAGGGAGCCCACTTCAAGAGGTGGAAAGGAAAGGTCCTCTTCTACTTGAGTCTTCTCAAAGCCTCCTACATCCTCATTGACAAGAATCCATCAAAAGTTCCTACCGATGAGATGAGTGATGAAGAATATATTCTACACCAAGAAAAAATAGATAAGTATACAAAAGATGAGTATAATTTTCGCTCTTATCTATTGAATTGTCTTGCCGATCATTTCTATGATTATTATGATACAACTTACAATTCTGCTAAGAAAATTTGGAAAGCTTTACAAAGCAAGTATGATACCGAGGAGGCAGGTGCAAAGAAGTATGCTACTAGCAGATTTTTCCGTTACCAAATGGTGGATGGAAAATCGGTGGTGGATCAAGCACAAGACTTCCAAATGATCGTTGCAGAATTGAGATCCGAAGGCATAAAGATTGGAGATAATTTGGTGGTAGCTGGCATAATTGACAAACTACCACAATCTTGGAGGGAGTTCCAAAAGACTTTGCGGCACAAACAAAAGGAGACATC
>NW_027069633.1:493092-553833 GCF_002906115.3 Quercus suber | reverse complement strand
TATATATATATATATATATATATATATATATATATATATATATATTATGATGGCTCACAATATAAAGATATTTTTTTTATATATGATATGCTTGATGATAAAATATTGATGAGTTACAAGTTATGAATTTATTGTAAGAATTATTTATTTGAAATGTTTGTTCCCACACGCCAATGTTAGTGAATTCCACTTATTGAGTTATCTCACCCCCCTTTATTTCCCCTTACAGATACATTAGAGGGATTATTAGAGTAGAGATTTTTGGAAGACAACAGTTATGAATTATTTTGTGGAACTAAGAATTTTATTATTATTTTTATGGCATTAAACATTGTACCGGAGAATTATTTTGAGGATGTTTTGTCATTGGTGGATTAGAGCTCTGACATTTGTGATGAGATTTTAGGTTGTTGGTTATTTTATTTAATTTTTTTTAAATTTTTTTATATGAATTATTCAGATTGAATAGACTGTTATTGCTTATGATTTTGGGGCGTTACACAAAATACCTCAAAGGCTCAAACCCATTTCATCTCAATAGGGCAGGACACCTTGATCCAACTATATGCTACTCTGATGTGATCCATAATTACATTAAAACTAATCACTTGGAAAGTTCTATAATAATAATAATAATAATAATAATAATCACTTACAAGTAGGGATGGCAAATGCGCTTCTCCTCACTTGGCCCACCCCTACCCCGCTTCACCTCGCACAAATTTTCCCCTCCTCGAAAAGATGACAAGGTAGAGATTGGTTTTGCTTGTCCTGTAACATCTTGTTGTGCCCTAAATATATACAAATAAATTTATTTATATTTAAATTATTTATATAGTTTAATAATTTATATATATATATATATATATCTTACTTATAATTTATTTATGAAAAAGAAAAAAAACAATTAACATTTTGACATACTTTTCAATTTCACACAAAAGTGGTATAAAAACTTTGCTAAAATAGTTTATTAATAATTATCTTAAGAATAACCATTAGCATGATCTTCTATTTTTATTTTTTTATATTATCATTATTTATATATATATATATATATTGTCTCTCTTTTTTTTTTTTTTTTTTTTTAACACAACCAGATTAGTTAGCCTAGATTAATTAGCCAAGTTGTTACTTAGTCAAATTATGCAATTCTAGGTTAAAGCAATCAAATAATCATATCAAGATATAAAGCAGCAGAAAATAAATGAACACAAGATATGATGACCCAAAAAACCACACTGTAAAAACCTGGGGAGGATTTGACCTAGCTATCCTCAAGGTAAACCTGAATCCACTATGCAAAAGAATCGAAGTTCATACAGAAGGACTACAAGCTCCCCGCTTGATTCCTAATGCTACCGACCAATAGAACTTACTGACACGACCACGTGCAAGCTCCGAATCCACGGACTCCTTCTTTCTTGGATTCTTCAATTAGCTACAAGCACCCCCGCTTGATATTCTTTAAGCTTCAATGGTAGCAACCAAGTTGATCATCAAGATATTGATATTATCTCCAACTTGAAAACCCTAAGCTTTGTGTAAAGGAAAGCTCCTCTAGATCTTACAAGAGATTTACACAAAACAGCAATGTATAAGCAACAATACAATTGGAGCAACCCTCAAAAACGTGGCTAGGGTTTAGTTTATATACCTAGGGTAAAAACATAAAACCCTAAACGTTTAATGAAGTAGGGCTGAGTTGGAAATTCTGCAGAAAAGTCAACCTGTGCGATTTTCGATCGATCGAGTCTATTCTTCGATCGATCGAGCCAGGCCGAAAGTCCCAAGTACTTCTGCAGCCACTCGATTCCAACTTTACAATAATAAACCAACTTTGAGCAAGCCTAAACAAGACTAAATACATTGTTTTGATCATGGTTTGCCAACATTACAAATTAGAGTTCTAAATACATAAAATCCTAAGACCTTAGAACCTAACACAAACACTCTCCCTTGTGCCTTCCTCCTCTAATCATCCTTTCCAGGTTGTGCCATTGAGTTTTGTTGAGGAGATGTACAGCTTCTAGCTAAGTGTCCTGTCTTCCCACAATTATAGCAAGCCTTTCCTTCAAAGAAACATGGCTTATCTCCAAGAAACCTTCCACATGTAGGGCAAGCATTCGAACTTCTACCTTGAGCATTTTGGGGTGGATTCTTATTTTCTGGCTTATTTGATGATGAATTACTCCCAGACCTCTCAAAAGATCCTTTCTTGTTCAAATGACCTTGAGCATTGGCTTGTCAAAAGCCTATTTGTCCAGTGTTTCTAGGTAGGTTCTCATTCCTAACATTGTTCTTGAAATCTTCCTCTAGTCTTATAGCTCTCTTAACTGACTCTGCATAATTATCAACCCCCGATGCAATCAGATGGTGTCAAAGTCTCTCATTCAACCCCTTTTGAAATCTACTTGCTTTCTTCACCTCATTAAGGATTAAGTGGGGTCCAAAGTGAGATAACTCAATGAATTTAGCTACATACTGCTCAACAGTCATACTTCCTTGCACCAAATTAGTAAATTCCCTCTCTTTTCGTTCCCAAATCACCTCAAGGAAGTAGTTATTATAGAAAACCCCTTTAAATTTCTCCCAAGTGATGGGGTTTCTCTCAATGTCCATTCCCTCCAAAATGGCTTTAGTGGATCTTCACCAACACTCAGCTTCTCCAATCATCTTGAAAGTTGCATATTATAAGTTTGTACTTAGCTTTGTGATTATTTTTTAGGGGGTTTTTTTATTATAAGTTTGTACTTTTAGGACTTTCCCCCCTTTACCTTCTTAAACCAGACTAAGGGAAGAACATCTAGGATTGAAACTTTCTTACTCACATCCAAACATGTTGGAAAAGGAGCTGACATAAACACTATGCTCACAAAATTACTATGGGGCCAATATTTGTCTACGGTATAATGTATCGATTGAGGAATCATACAAGTATGGCATCTGCTTCCTTAGAAGGAAACATTAAATTGTTTCCCACTTTATATGCTGTTAATAAATTTTTGATATTTCTCGCATTGTTTTTACATGACATTCTCCAATACAAAACAGGGAGGGTGACATCAGTTTCAAGTGTTTCAAAAAACTTTGCCCCTTTTTTCTTCTTAAACCAGACTAAAGGAAGAACATCTGGGATTGAAACTTTCTTACTCACATCCTAACATGTTGGAAAAGGAGCTGACATAAACACTATGCTCACAAAATTACTAGGGGCCAATATTTGTCTACGGTATAATGTATCGATTGAGGAATCATACAAGTATGGTACCTGCTCCCTTAAAAGGAAACATTAAATTGTTTCCCACTTTATATGCTGTAAATAAATTTTTGATATTCCTTCCATTGTTTTTACATGACATTCTCCAATACAAAGTAGGGAGGGTGACATCAGTTTCAAGTGTTTCAAAAAGCTATCCTTTTGTTGAACTGGAAATGATTCAGGGGACATAATTCAACCCCGTAATCAAATTTTTTATGTTCCATAAGGCATGGATAATTGATAATTCAAAGGTATTGATATATATGCTTGACAGGAAACTTGAATATTATGTTTTAAGTATGCATTTTTAGTTTTTACCGAAAAAGGATTTATGTATGCATTTTATACTATATTTCTAGGAAACAAATTCGTTACAGGTTAATTCTTCAAGTCATTTATAGGATGCTTCTATTTTTAAGCTAACCAATGTGTATGATCTTCTGTTTGAGAAATAGAAATGGCAACATCTTTGTGGGACATGGTATTATTTACATGTACAAAAACTTATAAATTTGTGTTTATCTTATGCTATAATATTTGGCTTGTAACATCAAGAAAATTGGATTTAGTTATTTATCAAAAAGAAAATTTAGATTTAATTGGGATTATGTCTCTGTTTGTCGAAGATCATTAAATGTGACATTTTTTTGCTCCATTGTTCTTTTTCTAACATGTTTTATATGTCCCCAGGTTCATTGGCTTTGCATTGATTATCTTCTTGTAGCTTAATCAGCAGTTGTGACTATTGAAGTTTCCTTCTTATTTTTGTGTTTTTAGTTTTGCTACCCCAATCCCTTTACTTCTTTATCATTTATTTGACAGTTTATGTGACTTGGATTGCTCACTTTATAGATCTGTGGTTCTTATTTTACTTCTAATGTATGTTGAGTATTGGTGTGTAGAGCATTTCAACAGCCTCATATTGGGGGGTCTAGACTTCTACCATAATGAAATGGTAAGTGTCACAGAGATACTGTGTGTCATGCCCATTTTGGATATAGGAGTGTTTTTCCCCTGGTATTCAGGATCATGTTTATGGTCCAATATGTTGTGGAAAAAAAAAAGAATACACAGCCACTAAGGATCCATATAATCTTCAAGTACATTTGAACTGTTCTTATTTCTATTTTGGTCCTTAGCATTCTTGAAGATTCTCATAATTCCTGTCTTTTTTTGTTTTTTTTTGGGGGGGGGATTTTTTTTTTTTTTTTTTTGGGGGGGGGGGGGGTCTTCTTGATCACCAATTACCACCACTTCATGTTGAAATACTAGTCTCAGCAATCACTCAAATCAATGAACTTGGCAACTTGTACGAGATCATCTAGTCACACAAGGTTAGTCTATATTATTTACCTTTCTGAATGTCCTTATGAGACCCATTATCAGTATCTTTTGTGCCCTAGTGCTACTTGGAGTGCTGTGCTGAGGGAGATTTTTTGTGTACCAACGTGCCTCCACCCTAACCCCCACCCCCAAAAATAAAACCCTCCCCAAAAGGTCTAATAGTTAAACCTGGATTTTTTTTTTTTTTTCAAAATAACCAAATTCCTCAAACAATTTCATTAGTTAGCAAAGTTTTGAAACTATATAGGAATCTAAAAAATTGAGTGCAGGGAAGTCGATTTTGTTGAACTAAATCGAGTTATTTAGAGTCGAGTCCAATGGAAATCAACTCTCAGAGACTCGATTTCCATGGTTTCCCAACGAACATCAAACCAGAACAAGAAAAAACAACGAAGCATCATCAAATCGAAAGAGAAAAACAACGAATTAGAGTTTCACCTTCATAGAGCTTCATTGCCACTGTCGTAGCCGTTGTCGCCTCCCGCTGGTTTGTGTTCTTCTTTGTTTAAGGTTTCTGGGTTTTCTTCTTTGCTAGTTTTCTTTAGTTTCTGGGTTTCGTTCTTCAATTTCTGGGTTTTTTTGGTGTTCTCATGGAACTCAAGTGTGAAACACTCAATTTCAGACCACTCTTTACTCGATTTCAAAGCGCAAAATCGCGTCCAATAGTTTCAAAACCTTGCTAACTAATGAAATTGTTTAAGGGATTTGGTTATTTAGGGGGAATAAAATCGTTATTCTTCTTTGTTTCTCAGATTAGTAAATCAAGTGCATGAGACTTGAGTTTTTTGTTCGTTGAAATCGAGTTTAACAAACTCAAGATGTTAGTTTGCTAAAATGTTTCAAAAAATGCTAACTAACAAAATAGTTTAGCTTTTAGTGTTATTTTCAAAAATAATTCCCTTCAGCATGACTAATGCCAACTTCTCTCACTTCTAAAGACAGATTCAATACTTTAGACCTTTGTCTTTCTAACTCCAACCTCTCTCTTCCCTTCTTCGTCTCTTCCTCTCCTTATTTAAGTGAATCACTCCTTCATACCTCATGACTATCTCCCATCATTTTGCTCTTCCTATCTTTCACGGTTTCAAAACTTCTCATTTAATTGAATCAGAAACAACATATTTAAAGAAGAGCTTAGAAATATCGACAGAATGTCGATGATTCACTTCAGGTATTCACTTTAGGTATTTCACCTTGTTCATATTTCGTTTAGGAGTGTTTCTTCTGAATGATTTGCTTAGATTGATCGATTTGGAGCCCTGTAGTGGGTTTTGCCAGTTTCAATTATTGGACGCATTGCTCTCTCTTTTGTTTTTCAGTAATTCAATCAACACTCTGTGTCCTATCCGTATCTTTTTGCAAGAGGCAAATTGGTCTGACCACAAGCCCAAGTTCAAGGCCACTGTCAACTTTAATGGCAAGGGGTTGTTAGCTGCCTCCTCTGTACGAGCTGTCGAGGTATACTTAAATTTTATTTTCTATGTATATTTAAAAATTTTAGGGTTAATTCTTCTATGTTTTCTTGTTTGGGTATTGAGTTCATGGTTTGCAATTTTTTTGTATTTTTAGTTGTTGCCGTTGGCTACATAGAAAAAGCTCAGAAATTAGGATAAGGAAATTACCCCAATCTGTGATTATTTTTATTAGGCTTATATCAAGTTGAGGTTATACAACTTTGAGGGGGATCAGAGGAAGAATGTTTCCACATTCCTTGTGCAGGCTAGCATTGTGCAGAACATATCAAGATTCAATGTTTTTGAATAGCTGCAGCCAGCAGGTCAATCTCCATATGTGGTTTACATTATTCTTGCCATGCTATAATGGATAGTTTATGATCTAAACCTTAGATTGTAGCCATAATGCATGTGACTTTGTTATATGTAAATCTATCTTCTGTGTCAATTTGGTAGTTTTGCTACTTGCTGAGTTGTGTGGGAGGATCGTTATGGATTGTATCAAAGCCTTTATTCATTGTTTATTTATTTTTCCCCCCACTTTTTTTTGGTAGTAAGCATAATTTAATTACTGCATTTGAAGCTTTTTTCCTCCTTTCTTTCTTATTTTTTTTTTTTTCCAAAAGAATGTACTACTATATATGTAGTATGTTAGTTGGGGAAGTTAAATATTATGTTATGCTTGGTTAAATGAGATTTTTACTTCTATCTTTTCTTTTCTTTTATGGTTTCAATTTTTATAATTTTTAGCTATAAGTTTCACAGGGCTCGAGTTTCTTAGAGATTTTGTGCACGATAAATCTCTCTCTCTTCCTCTTAAATTTGCTTATTTTATAGAGTTTACCCAATTTTTTTTTTTAAATTAAAGAATTTTGATTTTGTTAATTTTTAAATTTTGAGCAAGTTATTGGGGTTTTAGTTCATAAATTTTGCAATTAGAATATTGTTTCAAATTTGGTGAATTTTGGGGAATGTAATTGATAAGTAAAAATTATTAGCGTCCATAGCTGACGGAATCTACAACTTAGGCTGACAGTATTAAATGAAGTAAGAGGCTGAAGACCCCATAGCTGACGGACAGTGACGTGATGGGTCCAAGATGGAAGGAAGCCTACTCCGAAGGGTTAACTCCATCTTAGGGCTGACGCCAATATGGCCGAAGGGTAAAAGACAAGCTGACGGTCTTGAAGCTGACGGTTATAATAATATCCTTGTCTTGGCCACCACGCATGAGTGTATAAGGAAATGACTTGTATCCCACGCTAAGTGTTAGTGTCCTACAAGGAAAGGATTCTGCAATCTACACTCATGAGGATTCCTATAAGGAAAAGACTTCTACTCCAAGGAAGAGAGGTCAACTCTCTACTACTATAAAAGACCCAATACCCTCACAAATTGAGGTACGCATAATTTACCCCTCTCTAGCACTCTAAAGTTGTAACAAGTTCTAACTTGACCTTTGGAGGGTATTTGGCCGGCACCACACCAGTGCTCTCTGTTAGGTCTTCTTCTTTTTTGTTGTGTAGGTGTCGTTTCGAGTGTCCAAGCATTGTGTGAGTCACTGGTGATATTTTTGGCATCATCAGTTGGCGCCGTCTGTGGAAGAGATTTTTACGACTTGTAAGCCATATTATCGCTTCCCGGACAAAGAGTTGCATGGTACTTACTCGCTCGATGGCGACCACCAACAACATTCAAGGAGACAAACCACGTCCAACTACACTCGAGAGACAGGTGCAGACTCTCACTGCAGCCGTGGAACACCTCACTAAGCAAAACAATGATCTGGAGGAACAGTTACGCCAGAAAAATGCAAGTCACGGTACTCAAGAGTAGGACCAAGAAGGTATCAGTGCCGATAGAAAAGAATGAGAAGGGCCAGAGGGCAGTAATGCTCCAAGTAGACTGGAGCGCCAAAATTTAAGCATGCCATCCCTCACGGATGCAACTCAACCACACATTACCACGGAGATACAGGCAATAAAGGAACAAATAGAGGTCATGATGAATGCCTTCAAAGGATGGGTATCCAACGACCTTGACGATTTAGTAAATTGCACCGACTCGCCGTTAACTGCAGCTGTCAATTCCTTCCCCTTACCACATAAATTTCACATGCCGCATATAGACAGTTACGACGGAGTGAAGGACCCTCTAGATCACATAGAGACCTTCAAGACCTTGATGCACCTTCAAGGGGTAGCGGACGAAATCATGTGTAGGGCCTTCCCTACAACACTGAAGGGCCCCGCAAGGGTATGGTTCAGCCGACTGACGCGGAACTCCATCAACATTTTCAAGGAGCTAAGTGCTCAGTTCACTATACACTTTATTGGGGGACACAGGAATAAGAATTCCACTGCATGCTTGATGAGTATCAAGCAACGAAAGGACGAGACGCTGAGATCCTACATAACGCGCTTCAAAAGGAAGCACTATCGATCGACGAAACCGATGACAAAATACTTGTAGCAGCCTTCACAAATGGGTTGCGAAAGGGTAAATTTTTGTTCTCACTATACAAAAACAACCCCAAGACAAAGTTGGAAGTACTCTACAGGGCCACCAAGTACATGAATGCTAAAGACGAGCTGCAGGCTCGAGAGAAAAAGCCAAGAAAAAGAGAAAGGCAAGAAGATGCAAGACAAGACCAAGGTCGGAAGAAGCCAAGGACAGGAGACTGAAGGGATGAAAGGCGTTCCAAGCCCCCGGGAAGGAGGTTTTCAAGCTTCACCCCGTTAACCACCCCGATAGATCAAGTCCTAATGCAAATCAAGGACGAAGTGGCACTAAACTTTCTCGGAAAGCTAAAGGGGGATCCTAGCAAACGGTCTAGAGACAAATATTGCTGCTTCCACCACGACCACGGACATGACACAACCAACTGCTATGACTTGAAATAGCAGATTGAAGCCCTTATTAGACAAGGGAAGTTGCAGAAGTTCGTCAGCAAGGAAAGAGCAGATCCGCCTCCTCAGGAGCAAGCTCCCCGACGAGACAACGAACGACCAAGGCAACCATTGGGAGACATAAGGATGATTATAGGGGGAACGACCTATCAAAAAGGGCTCGGAAAACTTATCTTAGAGAGGTCCAGAATGTCCAACTCACAAGCGTCATCTCAAAGATGCCGTGAGTCGACAACCCTCTTATTAGATTCTCAGAAGAAGATGCCCGACGTCTCCATCATCCGCATGACAATGCATTGGTCATTAACTTTCAGGTAGGAGACTATAATGTGTACCGGGTCTTGGTCGACAACGAAAGCTCCACGGACATTCTCTATTACCCAGCATTCCAACAGATGCAGATCAGCAGAGAGCGACTAGTTCTAACCAACGCTCCACTCGTTGGGTTCGGCGGAACAAAAGTATACCCCCTAGGCGCAGTCACGTTACCAGTCACCATTGGAGATTATCCTCAACAAACCACTAGGAACATCACATTCCTTGTGGTCAACTGCTCTTCTGCCTACAACGCCATCATAGGGCGACCTACACTTAACTTCTGGAAGGCCATAACCTCGACCTATCACCTGGTGATCAAATTCGCCACTGAGTACGGAGTAGGGGAATTACGAGGGGACCAAGTGGCGGCGCTGGAATGCGATATTGCAATGTTGGAAATGGATGATCATTTGCAAACCATGAGCATAGAAGAGCAGCAAACAGGGGCAGAACCCGTAGAGAAGCTCGAGGAGATACCCCTTGATAACTCCCGGCCGGACAGGACCACAAGGATCGATACCCTTGCTAGCTCGACAGTTCGCTCAGAACTCGTAAAATTCCTTGAAGAAAATCGGGACGTGTTTGCTTGGAGCCACAAAGACATGCCAGGAATAAACCCTTCGGTTATGGTGCATAGGCTGAATGTGTCACCTTCCTTTCCACCGTTCAACAAAAGAAGCAGGTGTTCACCCCGGAACGAGATAAGGCCATAGCTGAAGAAGTCCATGAACTTTGTTAGAGAAGTTTACTACCCCGATTGGCTAGCGAACGTTGTAATGGTTAAGAAAGCCAGCGAGAAATGGAGGATGTGCGTAGACTTCACCAACCTGAACAAAGCATGCCCCAAAGACAGCTACCCCCTCCTAAGGGTTGACATTCTTGTAGACTTTACAACTCAACACCAGCTGTTAAGTTTTATGGACGCTTTCTCTGGTTACAACCAGATCAGGATGCACGAAGCTGATCAAGAGAAAACTTCATTCGTGACTAGTTAAGCCTCTTCTGTTATAAAGTAATGTCATTCGGCCTAAAAAATGCGAGCGCGACGTATCAGAGGCTCATGAACAAGATGTTCACGTAGCAGATTGGGAGAAATGTCCAAGTCTACGTCGACGATATGTTGGTGAAAAGCCAAAGGGAGGAAGACCACTTGAAAGACCTCAAGGAAACATTCGATACTCTTCGCTCCTACAACATGAAACTTAATCCAGGAAAGTGCGCCTTCAGAGTGACGACAGAAAAATTCCTAGGATTCATAGTGTCGCAGAGAGGCATCAAAGCAAACCCGAACAAGATCTGGGCCATAATGGAGATGGCACCCCCAAAAAAATGTGAAGGAAGTGCAAAGCCTTAATGGCAAAGTAGCGGGGCTGAATAGATTTGTATCAAGGGTGACGAACAAATGCTTACCCTTCTTTCACATGCTGAAGAAATCCTTTGAATGGACTACCGAGTGCCAGCAAGCATTTCAAGAGTTAAAAGCTTATCTTTCTTCCCTACCGTTACTAAGTCCCTCACAGGCTGGTGAGGAACTTTTTCTCTACCTTGCCGTTTCCCCTGTTGCCGTTAGAGCCGCCCTGATCAGAGAGGAAGAAGGAGTGCAGAAGCTTGTTTACTACGCCAGTCGAGCATTTTGTGGTGATGAAGAAGATACCCACCCATGGAGAAACTCGCCTTTGCGTTAATTACGGTGGCACGCAAACTCAAGCTGTATTTTCAAGCTTATATGGTGATCGTCTTAACCGACAAGCCCTTACGGTGGGCAATGAGTAACCCTGAAGCTGTTGGTCAGTTAGCGCTATGGGCCATAGAATTAAGCGAGTTTGATATCCAATATCGCCCACGAACCACCATTAAAGGACAGATTGTCGTAGATTTTATAACAGAGTTCACAAATGGTGAAGATAGGGGGCAGAGGAATCTCCGCAGTGGAGCATGCATGTAAATGGATCATCCAACAGGCAAGCTGGAGGAGCCGGCATTGTGCTACTGACACCTGAAGGAGACAGGGTTGAGTGCATGGTCCACCTTAATTTCCCTACCATGAATAATGAAGTGAAGTACGAGGCTTTAATAACAGGGATTGACCTTGCCAAAGCTGCAGGAGCCACGAACATGGTCATTTACTTCGACTCTCAGGTTGTCACCAACCAGGTAAACAGGGACTATAAATGTCAAGGCAAAAGAATGAAAAGGTATCTAGACTAAGCAAGGGAAAGGGTAGACAAGCTGAAGGCCAAAATCATAGAAATCCCTAGGGGAGATAATGAGCAAGCTGACCGTTTGGCCAAAGCGGCCTCAGCCAAACATATGACCACCCTGGGTAATGTACTCTCTTTTGTTTAACTTTCACCACTAATAGATTCCATCGATGTACAAGAGATAGGCTCCAAAAGCAATTGGACGACGCCAATAGTCTCCTACATGAAGAATGGCGCGTTACCGGACGAAAAGGAGGCCACTAGAAAGCTGAAGGTCCAAGCAGCGAGATTTATCTTAATAAGAGATGTCCTGTACAAAAGGGGTTTCTCCCGACCATTCCTGAGATGCTTAAGTCCTGAGGAAGCAGACTACGTCATGAGAGAGGTGCACGAAGGAATCTACGGAAACCACTCAGGATCCAGATCATTAGTGCATAAACTAGTGCGAACGGGGTACTTTTGGCCAACCATGCAAAAGGATGCCGAGGCTTATGTAAAAAGCTGCAACAAGTGCCAAAGTTTCAGCAAGGTTATCAGACAACCACCCAAAGAACTTACCCCGATGACAGCACCGTGGTCGTTTACTCAATAGGGACTAGACATTATAGGGCCATTCCCGATGACAATACGACAGCTGAAGTTTCCAGTAATGGGTATCGACTACTTTACGAAGTGGGTGGAAGCTGAAGCCTTGGCCACCATTACGGAGAAGAACGTATGAAATTTCGTCTAGAGATGTATCATATGCAGGTTTGGCATCCCTAGAGTCTTAGTCTCGGACAACGGGAAGTAATTCGACAACAACTCCTTCCGAGACTTCTACTCGCAGTTAGGGGTACGGAACCACTACTCCTCCCCCGCCCACCGTCAAGCTAACAGACAGGTCGAAGTCACAAACCAATCCTTGCTAAAGATTATCAAGACTCAGCTCGAAGGGGCAAAAGGTATATGGGTAGAAGAGTTGCCGAGCGTGCTTTGGGCCTATAGGACTACGGCAAGGACACCAACAGGAGAGACACCATTCCGACTAACATATAGGAGCGAAGCAGTCATCCCAACCGAAGTCGGACTCACAAGCTACATGGTGCATAACCATGACGAAAGAAAAAATGACAAGGCCATACATCTATAGCTCAATCTAGTGGATGAAGTCAGCGCAGCAGTAGAACAAAGGCTCGCACGGTACCAGGACCGCATGGCCAAGCACTACAACTCTCGGGTCAGACACAGAGACTTTCAGGTCGGAGACCTCATTCTAAGGAAAGTCATGGGCGCAGCAAGAGACCCAACCCAAGAAAAACTCGGCCTAAATTGGGAGGGACCTTACCGAGTCACGACATGGCAGAGGAAGGGCACGAACCATCTGAAGACGCTAGACGGACGGGAGCTGCCACATCCTTGGAATGCTGAACACTTGCGAAAATACTACCAGTAGAGATAACGAACGTGAAGGACAACACCCCCCCCCCCCTTTTTCATAGTTTACTACAACGAATTTTAGTTATACTCCTCAGATTTATTATTTACTCTAGTTTTTGCTACAATAAGCCTAAAGGGCAGATTTTTTACTTTAGTTTTTGCTACAATAAGCCCAAAGGGCAGGTTTTTCTTTTTGAAACTACTTTTTATATAAATGCATGGCAATAAGAGGAGTTTATTCAGAACAACTAAAGTTTCTACTTATAAATTGGCCAAGTCCACAAACTGGACGAATCCGTAAGGCTGACGATCTAATGAAAGATTGACAAGTTGGCCAAGTCCACAAAGTGGACGAATCCATAAGGCTGACAGTCTAATGAAAGACTGACAAGTTGGCCAAGTCCACAAAGTGGACAAATCCATAAGACTGACGGTCTAATGAAAGACTGACAAGCTGGCTAAGTCCACAAAGTGGACGAATCCATAAGGTTGAGAATCTGATAAAAGACTGACAAGTTGGCGAAGTCCACAAAGTGGACGAATCCATTAGGTTGACGGTCTGATAAAAGACTGACAAGTTGGCCAAGTCCATAAAATGGATGAAAGCTATATAGTTGACGGTCTAATAAAAAAGACTGACGTATTGGCCAAGTCCACAAAACGGACAAGGCAATAAGGCTGACGTTTTCTATTTACGAGCTTGCAAAAGACAAATAACACAAAAGGTGAAAAATTCTAAAAGTAGGCAAACGTCGATCTGCAACGATGGGCGATTGTAAGCCCTCGAGGCTGACAAGCCGATCCCAAGAGGATGGGCCAGAAACCAAGTCCATAAAATGGACAAAGCCATAAAATTAACTGTCCATGTGACGGACCCATCAAAAAAAGACGAGCTCATTAAAGTGACGGTCTCAACAAAAAGGCTCCACTAAGTCCATATTATGGGCAAAGCCATAAAATTAACTGTCCATGTGACAGACCCATCAAAAAAGATGGGCTCATTAAAGTGACGGTCTCAACAAAAAGGCTCCACTAAGTCCATATTATGGGCAAAGCCGTAAAATTAACTATCCATGAGACGGACTCATCAAAAGAGACGGGCTTATTAAAGTGGCAGTCTAAATGAAATTACTCCACAAAGTTGATAATGAGGACGAGGCCATAAGTTTAACTGTTCATGTGACAGACTCCTCAAGAATAACGGACCCAACAAAGACACAGTCACAAAAAGTGGAATTTTAACAAGGGATAAGTCCAGTGCAAGAAGCCGACGAACATAACAAACTCTTAAAGACAAAACAAGCCCAACATTAACATGGACAACTAAAAATCCCATAGTGGGGGCAACGGCTTTACTGAGTTGACGACGTCATTAAAATAGTTGAATCCATAATAACTACTATTAAGATTCTAAACCACAACCAGGCTGACGACTTAGCCTATAAATTAAAAATAAATAAAGTCTACAAAGCCAGAAAGTAAAGCACACAAACGAAGTAGCCATGCACACATGATCAAGAGCGACGGTTACTAGATTATTGCAAGCAAGAGTGAGTTGCTCATAAAATCAAAGCATAAAGGGGTACTTAAAAAAGAAATTTGTTTGAGGATTACAAATGAAAACCCAAGGGGCACTTGAAAATATTGTTTGCAAAATGAACAGAAGATGACAATTGCAAAAAACTACGACTATGCTGAAGGGGCGTCACTTGAAGTCTTTTTACTTTTCTGAACATGAGGGTCTTCTACGACAAGGATCTCCACTGATGGATTGACGGGAGGATTCACAACAGGCTGGGCCAAAACAACTCCACTATCTCCATGTGGGGGGGAATCCTCAGGGTTGTCATTGCCAACGGTGACAGTGTCATTAACAGGCGTCATTGGCGGGGCGTCATCCAGGGTGATCCCAGATAGGTCCAGCTCAGGAAAAGATGACGCTACTTGTCTAAGACAGTCATCTAATCCCGTACCGTAGTATCTACCACAGGAATTAATAAAAGAATCTGACGCCTTGAATTTCTGGACCGCGTCAGCCCCTGCTGTCTCCACCTGATTACGAAGAGTTGTCAGCTCTTTCTCTAACTCATCCTTCTGACGACCTACCTCTTCCAGCTTCTGCTTTACTTCTTGCAGCTCAACATTCAGAAAACGGACGGCCTCTTTATACTGTGCCTGCTGGTTCAACATGTTAGTATTATGTTTACTAACACAAGTGACGACTCCTTCCTTGGCCACACAGCGGTCTTGGAACGCTTTTACACGTACCAAAGCCTAAGAAGGGCATAATCGTAAGTTAATAAACAAGGAAAAGATAAGAAAAGTTAGATAAGGGAGACGGCTTACCCGTGTTAGGTCAAACAAAGCCGACGCCCCCAAATCCTCCGTCCCCAGCAAAGCACAGGGATCAATGTCTGTCGGCTTTATGAACGATTCTACTTCTTCGACGGCATAATCCTTATGTGTCAGTAGGCAACGAGGCCCCTTAAGGACGGGACCAAAAGAAGTCATTACCCCCTTTCCAGCCCCATGGACTGACTTAGGGGATGACTTCTTTAGGGGCTCGGCCCCAGTAGTGACAGCCACCTTCTTGAGTGGACGGACATTCTTCCCGTTGGCTTTCCTCTTCGACGAACCCTTCGTAATGACCTTAGGGGCTAATGAAGATACCAACTCCCCCTTGGCCCTTTTCTCCTCCTTCTGACGGGCAGCTGCAGCCTTTATCCGTTGTCTTGCTGCCTCCATTTCTACAAAAAGTAAGGCACATGAGAAAAAAAGAAAAAAGGAAAAAAAAACTGACGGCAGAAGCTGAGAGCGACGGGACTACGGAAAAGACCACTTATGACGATGAGAAAATTATTCCAACTTGAGAGCTTCTTGCGTCTGTTCAGGACCCCTGCAATATGCGTAAAGAGCGTCAAGAGTAATTAAACTCCAGCACTTTCACTCTTCCAGAGAAATCTCAAGAACCCGACGGATAAAGTCCCTTTGCTCGTCAGTTATAAGTGGGCGAATGTTGGCTGAAAAGGAAAATAAGCTGACGATGTTGGGACGCTATAAAAAATAATAATAAAATAAAGTATATAAAAAAACTGACGGGGTTAGAAGCTGTTGCTTGAAACCTGAGTCCCTGACGACGACCCATGTATTATCAAAATAACCATGGGGAATCATTTCCCATTCTTCCTGACGGCACACCCAATCCGTCCCTTTCACAAAAAAGTACCTACTCTTCTAAACTCTATTAGAATCTGGCATCTCAGCCACTAACTTTAACTCCCTCTCCCTAATGGTAAAATAGTTGAACGGTTTAAGACCCCTTAAACAACCAAATTGCGTAGCCTAGATTAATTAGCCAAGTTGTTACTTAGTCAAATTAAGCAATTTTAGGTTAAAACAATCCAAACAATCATATCAAGAATATAAAGCAGCGGAAAATAAATAACACAAGATATGATCACCCAGGAAACCACACGGTAAAAACCTGGGGAGGATTTGACCCACCGATCCTCAAGGCTAACCTAAATTCACTATGAAAGAATTGAAGTTCGTACAAAAGGACTACAAGCTCCCCGCTCGACTTCCTAATGCTACCCACCAGTAGAACTTCCTGACACGACCACGCGCAGGCTCCGAATCCACGGACTACTTCTTTCTTGAATTCCTCAATCAGCTACAAGCTCCCCGCTTTGGATTTGACCCACCGATCCTCAAGGCTAACCTGAATTCACTATGAAAGAATTGAAGTTCGTACAAAAGGACTACAAGCTCCCCGCTCGACTTCCTAATGCTACCCACCAGTAGAACTTCCTGACACGACCACGCGCAGGCTCCGAATCCACGGACTACTTCTTTCTTGAATTCCTCAATCAGCTACAAGCTCCCCGCTTGCTTTTCTTTTAAGTTCCAATGGTTGCAACAGTAATGATCTTCAAGATGTTGAAATAATCTCCACCATGAAAACCCTAAGTTTTGTGTAAAGGAAAGCTCCTCAAAGATCTCACACGAGATTCACACAAAACAGCAATGTATGAGCAACAATACAATATGGACAACCTTCAAAAACGTGGCTAGGGTTTTATTTATATACCTAGGGTAAAAACATAAAACCCTAAACGTTTAATGAAGTAGGGCTGAGTTGGAAATTCTGCAGAAAATTCAACCTGTGCGATTTTCGATCGATCGAGTCTATTCTTCGATCGATCGAGCCAGGCCGAAAGTCCCAAGTACTTCTGCAGCCACTCGATTCCAACTTTACAATATTAAACCAACTTTGAGCAAGTCTAAATAAGACTAAATACAATGTTTTGATCATGGTTTGCCAACATTACAAATTAGAGTTCTAAATACATAAAATCCTAAGACCTTAGAACCTAACAAACTCCCCCTTTGGCAATCCGTGACAAAACCCTAATTAACAGCTCAAAGTTTTACAAATAAAAAGCCCTTTACAAAGATAATGCTCATAAAATTCAATTCAGCCTAACTACTATCCATAGTTGCAAGTGTAGACAGCAGCTTAGTTGAATCAACCTGTATAATCCTGAAATACTCAACAAACGCATAAACGCATGTGTGACAGTAAAGAGTAAAACAACAGGTATAACATTCTTGTAAGATCCACACAACACAAAATAAAGACATATAAAAATGAACAAGTCATAAATATAAATCAATACGCAGTGAATCATAAAGCAACAAGAATCAATAAAAAATATCATGTATATCAATCAATGTTACTCCCCCTAACATGAATATCCCAAAAAATGATATACAAAGTGAAGCACATAGATACAATCTAAAACTCCACAAGCTCCTCTAAAAAAAAAAAAATCTCCCCCTAACAACAAAAACTCTACTACAAGTCAAAACTCCACTCCCCCTTTTTGTGACGGAATGCCAAAGGGCAATCACAAGTCGCCATCAAAAGGAGGTGGTGAGGGTGAATGAAGACGCGCAAGATCAGCTCGGAGAGCACGCATCTCATCCAGCAAGTCCACCAAAATCTGACCATGAGCCTGCTGAACAGTCATGACAGTCTCCAAAGTACGACGAACATCAAAGTCGGCCGAAGGAGATGGAGGAACATCAGCAGCAGCAGCATCATCACCAACTGGAATAGGAATATCCTCACCAGCAAGACCTGCAGAAGAAGAAGGAGGAGGAGGTGCGCTACTAGAGGGCTCAGATCTAGGGTGTTTAGAACCAGCTCGAAGATGAGCGGCCCTCTGTCTAAGAAAAGACGCACCTAAAGGACCTATCACATGGACGGGCTCAGAGGAAGGAAAGTCACTAAGACCAAGATAGAGAAGAATCCTATGAATGAAAATAGGATGAACAAGAGCATGAGCAGTAGATGAACTCCTATAAACTTCGTTCAAAGAACGAAGAAAAAGATGGGGAAAACTAATAGGAGCATCAGTAACAAGAGCGTACAGAAAAACACACCTCTCAAGAGGAATGGTGTGAACATGGGAAATAGGCCAGATCGAATGACAAGCTATCCGAAAGAACAGATAGTGCAACCCAGAGAGCTCAGCAGAAGTGATCCGAGGATCAGAACCCCACTGGACAGTAGTACCAGTGACGTATGACAAAACATCGCTAATCTCGGGAGACTCATCATAAGGATAGACAGGATGCTGGACCAAAGGTACCCCTAGAGCATCAGCCACTACCCGAGGAGTAATGGTGTACTCTACGCCTCGTATCCAACTCTTAACTAGAGTGTTGGAATCATAGACGCGGATAGAGATGTTCGAATAGAACTCTCTAATCAAGGCAGAAGGTGGAGGAGGATCAGAAACATCCACCAAGGGTAACCAACCCCGACGCTCAAAATTTGCCCTAATGGCAGGATCAAGCTCATCTAATAGCACAGAACGCTCAGCCCAAATCTTTCTCTTAACGGTCAGTTTCTCAAAAGTCTCTTGGTTTTCCTCACTCGGAAACCTCTCACTATCAAAGGATGGAGGGGGTGAAGGAGAAGGTGAGGGAACACTCCTACGGGCTCTAGTTTTCCTAGGCATAGTGCTAAGGAAAGGACAGAGACACACAGAGAAAAACACAAAGAAACAAGAGAAAACAAAACCAAGGGCAGACTGCAAATTAGCACAATAAATAATATAGAACAAAAATCTATATGATGCATGAACAATAACATGTTGTGATGCATGATCTAAATGCAGTGACAAATTAAGTTTAATTGAGAGTAATTGGACAAAATTGGCTTGAACAAGGAATTTCTATCAAAAATCCCAAAATTTGAAAAACCACTTGAAAATTTTGCAACAAATTGATGAATTAAGCATTACAAAACACAGCACATAGATTATAATGCTTAATTACACCAACACAACAAGCCAATTTCATCAAATTCTATCCAATTTAACAAAAGCCCCAATTCGGATCAAGAACAAACCCTAGAATTTTCAATTTTTCACAAAACACAAAATTGATCAAATTAACCACCAAGGATCATTAATATAATGTGTCCCCACAAAAACCCAATGATCAATTTCATAAAATAAGGTTTGAATCAACAGAAAATCCAAAAAGAATAAAGTCCGAAAATTACCCTTAAATGCATGGATTTATGCATGAAATAATGAAAATAACATCAAAAGGAAGGGCAAAAGAGTCTTACCGGCTTGAGGAAAGAGAGATTTTGCAAAAACAACGGAGGAAAACGACAAAAATCTGAACTGTGGAGTCTTGCCAACGCGGAGAGAGAGAAAAAGTTTGAAAAAGGTTTGAATAGAACCTTTGAAAAAGTCAGAACTGAACTTTTAAAAAGCTTTTCCACGATATTCGATCGATCGAAAATTACATTCGATCGATCGAAAAGCACAGTCATTTTAAGACAAATGAGAGCACTTTTTCGATTGATCGAAAAATAGGTTGGATCGATCGAAATGGGCAGAGGCTCACTAAATTTTGGAAAAATCACAGTTTTTGAAAGACACAAGCCGAATTTTGAAAATAACTCCTCAAAGCATTAAATTGAAGAAACAAAATGCATGAGTATGAGATGGAATGCTTTTTCAAAAACCCAAAATTTTGAACCCAATATTCTTAAACAAATTGCAATCAACCTCCCATTATATTTTCTCAAGCAACAAATATGTTGTGCATAAATCTCAAGATATTTTCAAACTTGGTTGGTCAGACCAAAAACACACACTAGCATGTACAGTGTTTAACAAAGAGTAACTTGTGTCGTGTGTGATACTAGCAAAAACTTGAGATACATGTGAGGTGATATGTGAATAGCAATCAATCACAAAGTCTACAAAATTCATCACATAGAATTCAAAAGAGACTATCACCTAAAGAGTTACATCCTATAACTCCCACATCTCCTAGAACAAAAGCTTGCAATCATGTAAGTTTCTTGTATTTTTGCCTCTTATTTGCATGAGATGGCATTCAGCCTAATAGTACACACCGGTTTGAATTAAGTGAATTGGCATCAAGCCTAATAGTACACACCAGTTTTAATTTATTTTGAGGCTACACCTTATGTTCTTTTTGTGCATGTGCTACACTTTCTCGAGCACAGAATCTTATGATATGCACTAAGGTGTTCATGATTGGCTAGTGAACAGTGGTGAGATGGTTATTTATGCCTTTCTCAAAAGGATCAAGTCCGACAGTCAAATAACATGTGACTTCAAGATTAAGACAAAGTGATAAACACCATAAACATCTTTCCCACACAACATGCACTACAAAGCTCAAACTAGTAAAGTGCAATAAAGTAAGCTCATCCAAGCTAAACAAGGTACATAAGACATGTTATGTGTAAATAAATTGACCAACCTTGTTTTTCAAAAATCAAGAACATTATGTTCAACATAAATTTTGCTTCCTCCTTTTCCCTTTTTTTTTTTTTTTTTTTTAATTTAAAGGAAAACAAATAAATCCTAGAATGAAATGCATGAATGTAATGCAATGCAAGTCCTAGAACAAAGAAAAAAAAAAAAAAAAAAAACAAAGAACAATGGTCACAAAAGAATAGAGCAATGAAGCACAAGGACCATGTCAGAAAGACTCAATTATTTCGAGTCTTTTGCATCCAAAACTTTTTAGATGCACCATGAGCATTGGAGTTCTTATTCACATTTGAGTGATTCCCAACTCCATGATTGGAATAAAGGTTTAACACCTTTACCAATTCACCAATTAATGCCATAGGATCTTGTGCTTGAGGCACAGGCACTTTTGGTTTATTTGCTCTCTTATCAGCTTGAAGCTTGTAACAGTTAGGACGAATATGTCCAGACTTACCACAATAATGACAAACCCAAGCAGGTTTACCATGCATCTTGTCCTTAGATTTGGTAGGCTCCTTAGGTTTAGATTCTCTTAAGTCTACCCTAGTCTTCTTAGGTGGTGAAACTTCTACAGGTTTAACTACCTCACTCACAGGTGGTTTGACAGTATCACTCACAACCTCACTCACAGAAGGTCCAGAAGAAGAAGAAGGAACAAAAGTAGTGGAATGTGGTCCAGTATCAAAGATGCTTTCAACATATCCTAACCCAGTTTTATCAGAAGGATACTTTTGAACATTCAGCATGTGATCAAGTTTAGAACTAGCAGATCTAGCAACAGATAAATCATGTTCCAAAGTTCTAACTTTATCAAGCAAAAGCATATTCTCAGATTTAACATTATTCAAAAGTTCATTTGCATCAAACAGTTTAACAAGCAAATTTCTCTTTTCAAGCTCAAGAGAATCAATTTTCTTTAGGCCAAGATCAACTTTCATAGCATCCTTTGCAGCAATTTTGCAAAGTTTGTTATAGGCCTCTTGAAGATCTGCATCTTCAGAGAGTTCCCCATCAGAAGGGTTCTCTTCAGCAGATATGCCTTCATTGACTATAGCAGTAGCCGTGAAAGCAATGAAGTTTCCATCCTCGTCACCACCGGACTCATCATCAGAAACCTCATTATCACTAAGGGTTACAGCCATAGCTTTACCCTTAGTCCTTAAGAATGTAGGACATTCAGATTTCACATGACCATACCCTTGACAGCCAAAACACTGAGGACCCAAAGAGTTATTAGAAGATTGACCAGAATTTTCTCTAGGTTTTTCAAAATTGTTAACCTTAGTGGGATCATTCTTCCTAAAATTTCTAGGTTCAGCAGTGTAAGTACCTCTTGCCTTTCTATTTGTATTCCTAAGAAAGTTCTTAAAATTTTTGGCAAGATAGGCAATCTCTGTAGCAGAGAGCTCATCATCAAATCCACCACCATCAACATCATCAACTGACTTAAGAGCCATTGATTTGGATTTGTTCACTTTAGGTAGGTCAGACTCATAGGATTGAAGAGATCCTACAAGCTCATCAACAGGGATGGAGTCCACATCCTTGCTTTCAGTTATGGCAGTCACTTTGGGTCTAAAGTCTTCAGTTAAAGATCTAAGAATCTTCCTAACAATCTTAGGTTGATCATAGATTTCACCCAAATTAAAAGCAGAATTAACAATATCATTCAGTTTGGCATAAAATTCATCAAAGGATTCATCATCAGACATCCTAATGTTTTCAAACCTAGAAGTTAATTGCTGCAGTTTGTTTATCTTAACTGCCTTTGTGCCTTCATGCACAGTTTGGAGGATTTTCCAAGCAGTATGAGCAACCTCAACATTAGAGATTCTCTTAAATTCCTCCATAGAAACAGCATTAAAGATAGCATTCATAGCTTTGCTATTGAAGCTTGCTGCTTCTTTTTCAGAAGTTTGCCACTCACTCACAGGAGTAGCGGGCTTCTCCCATCCGTATTCAACGGAATTCCAAACCCTTTCATCAATGGATTTCAGGAATGCTTTCATCCTTACTTTCCAATAGGCATAGTTGTTCCCATCAAAATGAGGAGGAACAAACAGAGAGTGTCCATGCTCCATGACAACAGGGGTCAAGGATCAGCTCAGAAATAAAAAATCTCAAACAAAAAGAGCTACCACGCTCTGATACCACTTGATGGAAATTTAGACCCCTTAAACACACAGATTGCGTAGCCTAGATTAATTAGCCAAGTTGTTACTTAGTCAAATTAAGCAATTCTAGGTTAAAACAATCCAAACAATCATATCAAGATATAAAGCAGCGGAAAATAAATAACACAAGATATGATCACCCAGGAAACCACACGGTAAAAACCTGGGGAGGATTTGACCCACCGATCCTCAAGGCTAACCTGAATTCACTATGAAAGAATTGAAGTTCGTACAAAAGGACTACAAGCTCCCCGCTCGACTTCCTAATGCTACCCACCAGTAGAACTTCCTGACACGACCACGCGCAGGCTCCGAATCCACGGACTACTTCTTTCTTGAATTCCTCAATCAGCTACAAGCTCCCCGCTTGCTTTTCTTTTAAGTTCCAATGGTTGCAATAGTAATGATCTTCAAGATGTTGAAATCATCTCTACCATGAAAACCCTAAGTTTTGTGTAAAGGAAAGCTCCTCAAAGATCTCACAAGAGATTCACACAAAACAGCAATGTATGAGCAACAATACAATATGGACAACCTGCAAAAACGTGGCTAGGGTTTTGTTTATATACCTAGGGTAAAAACATAAAACCCTAAACGTTTAATGAAGTAGGGCTGAGTTGGAAATTCTGCAGAAAATTCAACCTGTGCGATTTTCGATCGATCGAGTCTATTCTTCGATTGATCGAGCCAGGCCGAAAGTCCCAAGTACTTCTGCAACCACTCGATTCCAACTTTACAATATTAAACCAACTTTGAGCAAGTCTAAATAAGACTAAATACAATGTTTTGATCATGGTTTGCCAACATTACAAATTAGAGTTCTAAATACATAAAATCCTAAGATCTTAGAACCTAACAATAGTACATCCCCTTAGAAGAAGAAAGGTGTTGGGGTCTATAGCAATAGAAGAATTCATCTAAGGTAAGTTGACGGTGTCCTCCACTTAGACAACCCCATAGGATCTCAGCACTTATAAAGATCCTCCATGAATTTGGGGCAATCTGGCTAATAAACAACCCTAGAAAATCAGCCAGCTAACGATGCAAGGCCGTCAGGGGCAGTCTAAGCCCTGCAGCAAATATGGCATCATACATACCAACATCTGCGGTTCTCCCCATGTAGTGTTTTTCATTCTCCCTGGGGAGACAGATCAGGATGTGGTCTGGGATTTGGAAACGAATGCATAACTCCTTGAATACCTTCTCACTCATTGTTTGTAAAAATTTATTAATGGCCCATTCCTCGAGAAGGATGAAGGGACGGCTACCTCTGGGACTTCCTAAAGTTCCCTCACAGGACTCCTCGTCACCTTCATCTCCGTCACTATCCCTCTTTTCTGCCTCCTCACCTACTGTCTCCTCCTGACCCTCATCACCATGACTCCCTACCTCCTTATCAGGAGATTGGGCAGACAACTCTCTTTCTAACGACCGGGAAAAGCCTCCAGACTCATCACCTGAACCAAATACCTCGTCGTAGCCCACTCCATCGCGGACCAATGACTAATCACTCGACGCGTCACTTGACATCTGACTACCTACAAGTGAAGGATTTATTCTAAGCACCTAAGATGACGACCTTGCTATAAAAAATTGATTGAAATAGAGCATGTACAAAGGAAGAAAAAGGACTTACAAGTTTCTCAAAACGGGTGACTGTTTCTGAAAGAGACAACGTAAACTCGGGTGATGATATTGAGGAAACTGATGGAACATAGGCGACGAATCTTCTCTCCAAGAATCAGTGAAGATAAAATGGAAAAATAGGGGAAGAAGTGGGTTATATATAAGGGGAAAAGGCGTGGAAAACAAAGCGACGCCCTCGTCTAAACACGGAGCCAACCAGAGCATGCCACGTGTCTAAGCATTTAATGATTGGCGGCTCGAGGAGTCACCTTTGAATTATTTTCTCTCTCCTGGCTTAAAAACTAACAACGAAAAAATGTAACTCCATAACCCGTCAGTTCGAACTGACGGAGATATGGAGTAGGGGGCAACTGATAAGTAAAAATTATAAGCGTCCATAGCTGACGGATTCTACAACTTAGGCTGACAGTATTAAATGAAATAAGAGGCTAAAGACCCCATAGCTGACGAATAATGATGTGACGGGTCCAAGATGGAAGGAAGCCTGCTCCGAGGGGTTAACTCCATCTTAGGGCTGACGCCGATATGGCCGAAGGGTAAAAGACAAGCTGACGGTCTTGAAGCTAACGGTTATAATAATATCCTTATCTTGGCAACCACGCATGAGTGTATAAGGAAATGACTTGTATCCCACGCTGAGTGTTAGTGTCCTACAAGGAAAGGATTTCGTAATCTATGCTCATGAGGACTCCTATAAAGAAAAGACTTCTACTCCAAGGAAGAGAGGTCAACTCTCTACTACTATAAAAGCCCCAATACCCTCACAAATCGAGGTACGCATAATTCACCCCTCTCTAGCACTCTAGAGTTATAACAAGTTCTAACTTGACCTTCGAAAGGTATTTGGCCGGCACCACACTGGTGCTCTCTGTTAGGTCTTCTTCTTTTTTGTTGTGCAGGTGTCGTTTCGAGTGTGCGAGCATTGTGCAACTCACTGGTGATATTTTCGGCATCATCAATAATAGTGTGAAAATTTTATAAACTTTTACTGTCTAGGAATCGAACTTGAGTCTAACAAGAAAGTCATGAACAACTTAAGTCCAACATGAAGGCCATGAACATCCAAGTAGTCTGTTGGCATGTTTTTGTTTCAATTATTTTCCCTCCCCTAATATAGCTTTGCCGTTTGATTGGTTAGTTGAAATAACACATTTTTCTTATTCTAGATGAAATTGTTTATGGGTTTTTATTTTATGTATAGTTTTCAATGCAACTAACATCAATTCAATACACAAACATGAAGATGGAAATGAGAGTTCTTGATGCTCTTTCTTAAAGCTCTCTTTGATTTATTAATTTCCATTGCTTACTGTTTCAATGTTAAGGATTCAGTGACAAACTTATTTTGTATTTGTACTATTGTTTTACTTGTGGGGAAAATTTGATGAGTTTTCTATGTTTGTGTTTTGTAGTTCGTAATGATTTGTTGGATGTGAATGGTGATGTGGGGGGACTTAGACGAAGATAATCAGCTACTTGTCTTCTATCTCAAGGTTTTTGTTTTTCCTTTATATTAAGCTGTAAATGTGTAATAGTTACTTTGAAATCTTATATAGATTCTATTTATAGTCATAGGTTCAACATAATATATTCAAAGAAACTCCTATTAATTACTTTTTTAGTGGGTTATTGAATCAAACATGCATCCAAAATCTGTTTTAATGGAAATAATTCAATTGATGATTATTTACCCTTTTTTTTTCTAGACTAGAGACAAATATTTACATTGAATTGTGTACTTGATGGTGCACTCCCACACATAGAGTGGAAGAAAACCATAAACTGGAGTTCTATAGAGTTCTTGAAAACTTGCCTCAAGTTATGATTAAGAGTTCTATGATGATTGTATATAACTTATTATAGAACATGGTGGAAAAATTGAATCAAAAGGAAAGAGGAACCATTTTGGATTAGAATATGTTGACAATTTTGGGGTTTGATGCATAGAAATTTCAATGGAAGTCTTCTCTCAGTTGCTAAGCTGTCATGTATGTAAATTAGATTACTTATTGAAAAAAAAAATTGTAAATTAGGCTAGATATTGAAAGTTCTTGCTGAATGCTATTGTTAAATAAAGCTATGTTTAGCTACTAAACTACTTGAGATGTTCCTTAAAATTTTGGGATATAAGTTAATAAGAAATGTCTTTTACATTATGTTTTCAAATACAATTTTAATTCAACTTTGATGTTGGTTTTTATTCCCTTTTAGATTTTATAGAGAAGTAGGAACATAGAATTTGTATTTTAATTTTGCATGTTTTGTGTATGCATATCCACATTCCCGCACACAATATATACACTATCAACTTACATAGTTGCATGGCTAGATAATTAGCAAATACCTATTACTCTTAAATGGGGTTTTGAATTTTAATAAAATTTAATAAATTCAAAGTGGAAATTTGTTAGAAGCACCGATTGTGTTTTCAACCAATTGAATATCAAGAAACATTTGACATTTTTTTTTTTTTAGTTTATATAACATGCCTCATTAAATAGATCAATCTTCAGATATTTAGAAAAAAATTATAAGTAGCATGTAACTTTGCAATATGAACTAAACATTAGACTTGTGAATCTCTTTTCCAACTACAAAATGTACCAATACTGAAAAACACTATTTGTGATAGGCCACAATCTGAATGACCCCTTGTGATTAAACCAATTAATTAATTAGCCAAGTTATTAATTAATCAATTTATCATGCAAATATGTGGAAGCACAAACAAATCACCAAATAAGTAAATATACAGCAGAAATTAAATGACATGGTGATTTCTTTACGAATGGGAAAAAACCTCGCGGCAAAAACCCCACGGGGTGATTTTCAGGTCACCACTCTCGAAACTCCACTATTATCAAATCAAGCAGTTACAAGTAAAGGAATCCCAAGTACCTTACCAACCTACAGTTAAACCCTTACCCCAATAACTAATTGGACTTGATCTGTAGCGACAGTTCCCACCTTTAATGCACGACTCCCAAGTACGTGACTAACCAATGCGTGGATCCCAATATGCGACTTCAAAACACCAACTTAAGGAAGAAAGGCTGGCTGCAAAGTTCTTCAGTTTATCCTACACGATGAAGATCAGGAAGATGCTTGGTCACAAAACCCTATGGTGCAAATACATAGCAACTTCTTCAAAGAAGAAGACCTAGGTCAAGAACTTCGTCTTTTGATCACAATTTGCTTGAACAGAGATTGCTCAATGATTTTGCAACTTGTGTCACACTTGACGGCTCTTAAAACAATCCTTTTATATGTTTAGGGTTTGGAGAAAAGAAGGCCCAAAAGCATATTCACGGATCCCAAGAAAATCATATCAGAAAATCTGAAATTTTAAATCTCGACAGATAGCAGGTGTCGAGGTAGCTATCGAGCAGGTATCGAGCTTTAATGAAATTGCACTTCAGCTTGCTTTTTCTTGGACAGACTTGATGACTTCAACACTTGACCTTGAAACCTTGTTTCTTGAAGTCTTAAAAACACCTAGAACTACCCAATTACAAGTAGAGTGCGTTTTGTCAAAGGATTAGCCAATTTCATAAATAAGTGACATATATTCTTAACAAGTGAAAACACATATGTCCTAACAATTTGAAAGGAGATTTAATTGGAAAATAATTATGCTTGCTGAAGGAGGAGTAAAGATTCATAAATTTACTTTTGAAAGTCTGGAATGAAGTATTTTTAAAGGTTATGATTATGGATTCATCAAACTTGCAAAATTTAACCATTTAAATTTGTTGTTTAAGTACATGAATATTTGGAATTAATCTTATAGCTTTCATCAATCTAGAGGAAGATGAATTAAAAAAAATGAATTTCTTGAACATTTTTCTGAAACTGTGTACTTTACTTCGATCAGGCGCATCTAGGCTCCAAGAGACTTATGCGCTTAAGTGCGCTCGATGCTTTTACCAACATTGCTTGTGATGTTGATGTCTTTAGATTACCATAATCCATAAACACAAGTCAAATCAGATTTTCACCTGATCTCGTTCCTAATAACAACTCTATGTTATCTCATAGTATAAATGTATATCATGATTATCACCAAAAGTACATTGTGGATATTGCTATCATCTCTAATGAGATGGGTCATCATTAGCTGTGATTGCTATTTGGTGCCCATTTATATGCTTTGTTGCAATGACTTAATGCATATCCTCATTTATTAAGTTGCTGCATTGATTTTGTACCTCTTTTATATTTCTATTTGCTAGATTGAACCATGACTACTAACCTCACCTATTCTTCCCTGTTTGGTGTTATTAACGATTTTCAGGATTTTTCCAGATTAGAAAGGCCATCGTAAACCAGGTCACTGTTGAAAGCTACTGATTTAATTGTCAAATAATAATATTGGATTGTCATACTCAACTATTACTTTCACCATTTTCCTTACAATTTCTCTCTGAATAAGTTAATGGTCATTTTACAGAAATACCAGTTTTAATATTAAGTGGAAAATCTATAGGTTCAAGATCCATTAGGTATGTGTGTAATTTACCAATTAAAAAAAATCTAGAATTTATGTAGAAGAAAGACATAGATGGCTTATGACTTAAATTGCAATAGGAAATATTGAATTTTGAAGGGTTTCATGGGGCAGAAAATAGGAATTAAGGATGGAGGATTTAATTTTGCTACAGGTATTTTAGGAAGTTGGTGTTGTTGGGGTTAGGGATTTGTTGTTGGTAATGCTGGAGAAATAGGGGTTGATTCAGATTCAATCAGGGAGTAACAAGCTGGGTATATTTTGGAGTTCAACAGTCAAAACAGGTGAGAAAAAGGAAGAAAAGCAGATCTAGTTGGCTGTTAGAAATAACTCAATAGTGCAGATATTGGTATGTGGATTGTACAAGGGTTTTTGTCCTATTCTTTCAGGGTTCTCAGGGAGGTCCTAGCTGCTGGTCCTTAGCCTCAACCCACGCTTATAACTATTTTTATTACTCTAATGCACATTGCTATTTATATTGAAGATGTAGAGTTGGGGGTATATGTTGTGCCTTTTCATTTATTTAGAGCATTGTTTTGTGTGAAGCAAAGAACAGCAAGTCCAATAAAAAGAAAAATCGAAGACACAGTCATTAGAATATGAACCAACCTCACCCCCCCCCCCCCAATTTTTTTTTTTCCAATTTTGCAAAATGAAAAATTAATATGCATATTTATTCATAATATATCTGAATTTACCAATGAAAAAATGAATAAGAAATGGTGGTGGAGATGTCCATTCTTGTAATGCCTAGCTTCCTTGAAAGTGTCATTAATGAAGCTTTCAAGATTTCCACCTAAGATTCAGTGCTATCAAAGTGGATAGATACCTGGTAGTTTCTCATGATAGATGAGCATGAATTCTGACCAAGGCCAATTCATTATTGTTAAACAAAATGCCATTGGTAAAGTGGTCAATCTCCAAAAAGCATCTCACAACCTGAATCTTCAATGCCTTTATACACAAAATCTTTGTTTATTGGCATCTCTCATCTTGATGTTGAGGCAAAGAAGACAACATCGAAAGTTGATTAATTTGTTCCCCTTTGAGAACAAGAATTAGATAATAATTTTCACCACAGCTATAGAAGGGTATTCAAATTGCTAGTAGAAGATTAGATTACTTCTCAATTCAATGCTTTTATTGGAATTTCAAATTCCTGCATATATTTCAAAGTCATCATGTTTATTTTATGATTCTTAATGGCTCATCCAGGCTGTATTTATGGTGTGTGCAATTATTGCTATTGATCCTTGTCAGAGGTATAAAATCCATCCTGTTTTTGCGGTTTGCATTATCAATTAGTCATGGTTAGTGTAAGGTTGAATTTTATCAACCATCTTGTTGGCTTTATTCCGTGTCAATTTGCTTGTAATTTAGCACTTAGTAACCCTGTATTTAGGTAGGGTTCATGTAAGGGTAGTGTGTGAGAGAGTGTGAAGAATTGCTCAATAATGTGCAAAGAAGCAGGGACTCGCGGCTAACTCGCAACTTGCAAGGCGCCAACTGCAGCACACGTGAGAAGCATCCAGGGAAGTTAAGGGTCACGCTAGCTGTTGCATTACAGGACCAAAGTCCCAAGCTGGCCAGGCCGTTAGCTCGCAACTTGAACTCGCGACTTAGACCAGTCGCGAGGCCAAGCCGCCAACTTACCCTGTTTAGGAAAAACTGTCTCTTCATATTCCAAACACACACCACTATATATAGACCCTTATACCCATGAAATGTAGTGAGCTTCCTGAGAGAATTTTGAGAGAGAAACCCTAGAGAAAAACAAGATTGCCTCATCCCCAATCTTTACTAAGAGACTCTTCAAATTCCTCTACTCTCTTCCTTTCCATTGATACATCCTTGAGAGGTTCTTTACCAAATCATTTTCTCATCACACCCACGTCTATGAGAAGGTCTTTTGGTGCTAAGGGAAGCAGTTTGGAAGGAACCAATGGTTATTGGTTGATGCTATGGGTTATAGCGGAATCTGGTAAGCTAGAGAAGAAAAAGGTTTGGCGCAACCTCGTTGGAGCAAGAAGCTTGGAGGGCTTAGGTACCTGGGTAGATTAGGCTTGGAGGGACTATTGTTGTTCATGTATCCCAACTACATTTTCTAGTGGATTATTGACCGCTTGGAGGGCAGCGGAGAGGTTTTATGCCGAGGGCTTCGGTTTCCTCTTCGATAACACATCGCGTGTTGTCTTTGTGTTTGCATCTCTCTTTCTTTATCTTTGCCATTTATTTTTTGTTGTGGATGTGATTATAATTGGCTTAGATTGTTTATCAATTCTGTGTTTGGCTTATGTTCATGTTGCACACATTAATTATTTGATAATAAGCTTGAATTGACAATTTGTAATTTGGAGTGTAAACGTTCAAGGGTGTTTTACACGCATATTGAACATTCATTTGGTATCAGAGTAGGTGCACTTGTTGTGGTTTAAATACCTTAGTGTGATCCTTGACCCCGTTTTGAGATAGACAGGTCTCAATCTCTAACTGTGCCAACATTTTTTTATGGTAATAATTATGCATTTTGGAAAGTCCGAATGAGAGCATTTTTGTGTTCTATTGATGATGCTGTGTGAGATGCAGTTGAAGTTGGTTGGACTAGACCGGAGGCTGCCAAATCCACTTGGGATAAGGTAGCTCTCGCGGCGACTAATGCAAATAGCAAAGTCTTGAATGCCATTTTATGTGGTGTCTCTCCAAAAGGATTTCACAGGATTTCACATATCACTATTGCAAAGGAAGCATGGGAAATTCTAGAGACAACTTATGAAGGGACTAAGAAGGTGAAGGACACCAAACTCCAGATGCTGACCACTGGCTTTGAGGAGCTAAAGATGAGTGAGGATGAGTCCTTTGACTCTTTTTACAGTAAGCTAAACGAGGTGGTTGTTGGCAAATTCAATTTGGGAGAAAAGACGGAGGATTCTAAAGTTGTAAGGAAGATCCTTCGGTCACTACCAGAAAGTTTTCGTGCCAAAGTAACGGCCATTGAAGAAAGCAAGGATCTTGACGACATTAAAGTTCAAGAGCTAGTCGATTCATTGCAGACGTATGAATTGTCACTGCCCACGCAAAAGAAGAGCAAATCTCTTACTCTTAAAACAATTGATGAGAGAATGGCATCTCATGACTCTTCAGAAGAGGAAGCAGTAGATAAAGATGTGGCATACCTTGTAAAGAACTTTCGAAAATTCTTAAAACTCAAGAACGGTGGGAAATTTGGTGACAAAGGAAAATTTCAGAGTTCCGAGAATGAGAAGAAAGAATTCCAAAGAAAAGATGGTAAAGATTCCCAATCTTCTCAAGGAATTACTTGCTTCGAGTATAATGGACATGGACACTTCAAAAAGGAATGTCCCAACTATTTGAAGTCAAAAGGAAAGGTCTATGTTACTACTTTGAGTGACACTGATTCATCAAACTCTGACTCTAAAGATAGTTATGACGGAGAAGAAAATTACTCTGTATTCATGACCATTGCACAAGTGGAATCCTTAGATGATTTGGGTTCACTTATGAAGGAGCTTGGTGAGCATTCTGATTTGGAGTCTATTGGGGTTGTTGAAGAATCGGAGGCTGAAGAGGATGAAGATACATCTGGTCTTCAAGAGAATTACGCCTTACTTCTTAAGAAATCAGGTGAGTATGCAAAGGTGGCAAAGGCGGCTGTGAAGAAGATGAAGAAAGCTGAGGAAGATTACAAAAGTCTGCTAGTACGATACAAGGAGGCAAAGTGTGAGATTGAAACACTTAATGGTGAGCTATCAGAAGCATACATAAAAGTAAGATTTCTTGAGCAAAAGGTAGTGCAAGCTCATGCCAAGATAGATAGGGTCTCCTCTAAGAAGCTAGATGATGTTATTTCATCTCAAAAACATGCCTCAAACAAGTCTGGGTTGGGATATACCGGAGGAAGTAGCTCATCAGTGAATGTCATCAAAGAAGTGAAGTTTGTGAAGGCCAAAGAGACGGTTCTAGAAGAGCCTATTCCTGAGAAAGTTAAGGTTGAAAAGAAGAAGAAGAAGGTAGCCGATCAACAGGTTTTTAATAAGTTCCGTAATCAATCAGAATCCAAATTTGAAGTTAGAGGAAGATCACTTCCAAGATCATAACGGGGTCCTAGAACAAGTCATTTCTGTCACTTTTCTGGATTGTAAGGACATACCAAACCTAACTGTCATAAGCTGAGAGCGCCAAACAATGCAAATGCTCCTCGATCACAAGGAAGAAGAAATGACAAGAGGTCTTGGGGTGGTGAACAACCAAGAAATCAAATTCATGATCCCGAAATGATGGACGTGATGAAGATGATTGGTGCCTTCACAAAGTGCTTGGAAAGCTTCACAAGAAGGTTTGAAAGTCCTAACTCTCGTACCCAATCCATCAAGGATATCACCCCAAACGCACATGACGTGTGGGTGATGAAGGGTACTCATGCATAAGCATTACAATATGTCCATGCATTAATACTTCCCATGTTTGTGAATATGCTTGGTTGTGTGCTTCTTGCAAGTTTTAAGGTTGTTATATTGTTTGTGTATTTGTCTTTGGTTCAAATGTTTTTACATTGTTATTTAAGTTGCTTTTGTTAAATCTTTTACTAATTTTGTGTCAAAAATCCGAAAACACATAAAAAGTAGAAAATCCTAAAAAGTTTGATCAGCTTTGTTGAGTTTTGTCTTATAGCATGTTTTGCCTTGTACCCTTGTATTAATGGCTTTGTGCATTTACGTACTGAACTTGTTTCTTATGCACTCATATCATTGTGGAAGAAATTCTGAAATCTATGTGACTGTTGTAAATAAATCTTCAACCTTGTCATAAATGATTAATGAATAGTTTTGTTAATCTTGAGACATGCATAAACTTGTGCCTATATATCTTCCCACTTTTTTTTATTGCTTTACTCAAAGAGCTTACCAAATGTAAATCTCCAAATGAAAAGAGATATTAAGCTGCAAAAGCCTGTCGCACATACTAGTATTTGACTACGAAAAAGGGAAAGAGACCAAAATAAAATGTATGATGCCCAAAAAATCAAAGGCTAACTCATCAAATTGAAATATTAAAAATTTCAGGCATTAATCTCACAATGAGATATGTTGATTCAAAATGATCAAATGATATGATGTATATGGAGCCAAATGAAAAGCTTCAAAGTTATGTTCTCAAGTTTATGTGGGAGGCCATATATGCATACTTCTATAATTGAGATGTGTCACATTATCTAGTGCTAGTTGTGTATGCCTTGATTGAATTGATCATTGAAACTTCACATTAGACTAAGGACTATCTCATTTTTGATACCCACACACAACACACAAGTCTATGTTCAATAAATGCCATATTCATTTGTGTGATTGTACTTGTTTAAATGTGTTTTCACAAGCTCAATCTTTGTTGATCAAACACAAAAAGTTTTTTGAGTGTTTTTGCTTGTTTTTGGAAAGTATTTTGTTTTTACAAAAATGTCAAAATTTTCAAAAACAGTGTTTCCCTAGTTTGGCGACTCAGTTACCGGTTGGTCCAGTCGCATGCCCTAGTCGCGAGCTCACTCCGAGATTTTTTGCAGCTTACTGGCGAGTCAAGGTCTCAGTTGCGAAAAATACTTAGAAAATTTTTCAAAATTTGAGTCTTTATGATTTTTGTGGCTTAATGTGGCGATTTGTTCGCAGGTGGAAGGTCCAATTGTGAGGGTACTCAAAAATTTTCACGGCTCACCTCGCGACTTTCTTGCAGGTAGACCTTCCAGTCACGAAAAACACTTAGAAGATTTTTTGAGAATCTTGGTTTCACAGTGTTTCGCGGCTTATCCTAGCAACTTAATCCAATCGCGAAAAACGCGTGTTTTGTGTTTTAAAGATAGTTTTTAAAATTGTTTTTCAGTTTTTCCCTCGAATTTTTGTGACTGTTCACTATCTTCCTCATTTTTCTCTCTCAAACACTCCATGTCTCTCTTGAAAAAGCTTCCATTTTTGCATCATGTCTACTTCAAACATCAAGAAAAAGGTATGGATTTTCTCTATCTCACTTCATTGTACTGGATTTGAGCATTTTTTTTTCTTATTTTGTGAAGTGTTTTTGTGTACTTGAGATTTAATGGGTTTGAACTTGGTTTGGATTTTTGAGTGTTGAGTTTTGATGTTCTAGTCTTGGCTTTACTTTGTTTCTAATATTCTATACATGTGTGTTATCATGTTTTTGTCTATAGAGAAACTGTGCTCTATGATGTGTTTCATGAATGTGTTGCTACATTCATATCATGTTCTTGGTATTTTGTCACTTGTGACTTTGTGATGCACATTGCCCACTTGACTCTGAGTTGTTACTGTTCTTCATCATATTTGTTTGCCTATTTCACTAATTATGTCAGATTGCTTATGTCTTCTTGGTGTTATCCTGGTTCATGTTTTTGTGTTTAAGTGAAATCTCTCTGTTTCATGCTCTTATATCTGAATCTAATCAAACGAATGTTTGTACCCTATCGTATTGCATTTGGTTCTCTGCTGTGTGTTTGATCTTTTTCAGATGACTCGTCATTCCTCCAAAGGCAAAGACATTGTAACCGATGACCCGTCAACCCCGGTTGCTAAATGGACACGATTATTGTCTAAGTCATCTAGAGACTCTACCATTGAGAGATTCAGGACACCTATTGACTCAAAGACCAACACAGACACTTTTAAAGAGGCTTCTCCCATTGTGGAACGAATTGTCAAGTTTGATACCCTAGGGACAACGTTTATCCCTAAGATTTTTGAAGAAAGAGATTGGGCTGACCTGTTTGGAAATTTTGAGGATCCAATTGAAGAATTGGTTAAGAAATTCTACTCTAATGTCAGATACACAGGGGTAGAGTTGAAATGCTGGGTACGAGGAACAGAATTTTCCATGAATGCAGACTACATTGCTCAGGTACTTCGAATCACCAGACCAAAAAATGTGGATCGAACTCCATATGATGATAGAGTACTTCAGGCACAAGACATCCTTCAAGTTCTTGGGAATGAACATGAAGTGGGAAGCATAGGATCATCTATAGGCACTGCATTGTTTTCGCCTAAACTAACAACTCTAAAGCTGATCATGTTCTCCAACCTCGACCCACTGTCAAACACTGCCTTCTTCAGTCTTGGAAGGGCTAAATTCCTGTGTGACCTAATTTTCGGTGTCCCGATTGACATCTGTGCTCACATATTTCAGATCATTGGGAAAACAGAGGCTCGATTAGCAACACGAACAATTCTTCCGTTCTGTAGTCTAATTATGAAGATTATCCTTCGTGAAGGTGTTAGTCCTTCATCAGATGAGAAAATTATGCCTCGTCCTTGACCAATATCCATATACACTCTCCAAGCAAGCAAGAGTCACTCCTCCAAGAAACCTAAGAGTGAGCCATTCACACATGCATCTCCTTCTGCTCATGCTACAATTACTCCTGTACAATCAATTAGGACTCCATCTATTCCCCCTGGATTTCAAACACCCAAGCAAAGTTACTTTATTGAAAATGTGCTTCATCGGATTTCTAATTTGGAACAGCTCCTTCACTCCTTTCACAGTCAAACTCAAATGCGTCTCGGAACCATTGAGTTACAACTAGATACTATTCAACAGAAGTTGGAAGAAAGCCTTTAGCTATTCGTTCCAAAAAAGGGGAGAGCAGTACACAGTAAGGGGGAGAGAAGCATAAGAATGAAAAGGAGTGTGCATACTGAAAGGGGAAATTATTATAGTTGTTATATACTCTTGTTTTGTCTGATGTGTCTATTGTTATCTGTCTGCTAGTTTTTGTCCTGTGTTGATATGGTTTTAATACTTTTGGAAAACTTGTGGTTCACTGGTATAGTTATTTATTTCAGAAGTTATTCAGTATATTTTGTTGATGATTCTTCAACATTGTTTTTTTTTTTTTTCTTTTTTTTTTTTTCTTTTTTTGTTGTTTATACCTGGTACGTTTGTAGGTTTTTAAGGTTCTTTGTTTGTACTTTTTGCTTTTGTAAGCTATTAAGGTTTTAAGTACTTGCTGCTAAATGTTATGCATTTTCTTTAAGTACTCTCACTCTTGTGCCCTTGTAGTATTTTATTCCTAGATGCATATACTTCATGTACTGTGCATTGGTTAAATGTTGATCATTCAAGTGATTTGCTTTGTGTTTATTAGCTTGAATGTCCAGATGTTCATTCCAAGTGTGAATGAGCATTGTGATTACTTGTATGTAGTGATTGCCTGTTTAGGTCTTGCCATGGTCTATTGCTATATTCTATTTTGCTTGATCACATTGTACTTGTTCCATATGTAGTACATGTTTTCTGCATACAATGAACTTGTTGTGTTATTGTGTTTCAGGAGATACTTGTTCTTATGATTCAAGAGCTACACAAATTCTAGAGTTAGGTGTGAGTGAGTTTTCCAACTGTTCCCAACTCACGCGTTAAGTCTAGAGTTTGTTATAGGGTTTTGTCACGGAATAGCCAAAGGGGGAGATTGTAAGGTTGAATTTTATCAACCATCTTGTTGGCTTTATTCCATGCCAATTTGCTTGTAATTTAACACTTAGTAACCCTGTATTTAGGTGGGGTTCATGTAAGGGTAGTGTGTGAGAGAGTGTGAAGAATTGCTCAACAATGTGCAAAGAAGCAGGGACTCGTGCCTGACTCGCGACTTACAAGTCGCCAACTGCAGCACATGTGAGAAGCATGCGGGGAGGTGAAGGGTCACGCCAGCTGTCGTACTACAAGACAAAAGTCCCAGACTGGCCAAGCCGTTAGCTCGCGACTTGAACTCGTGACTTAGACCAGTCGCGAGGCCAAGCCGCCAACTTGTTTGGGAAAAACTGTCTCTTCGTATATAGATCCTTATACCCACGAAATGTAGTGAGCTTCCTGAGAGAATTTTGAGAGAGAAACCCTAGAGAAAAACAAGATTGCCTCATCCCCAATCTTCACTAAGAGACTCTTCAAATTCCTCTACTCTCTTCCTCTCCATTGATATATCCTTGAGAGGTTCTTGACCAAATCTTTTTCTCATCACACCCACGTCTATGAGAAGGTCTTTTGGTGCTAAGGGAAGCAGTTTGGAAGGAACCAATGGTTATTGGTTGATACTATGGGTTATAGAATCCGATAAGCTAGAGAAGAAAAAGGTTCGGTGCAACCTCGTTGGAGCAAGAAACTTGGAGGGCTTAGGTACCTAGGTAGATTAGGCTTGGAGGGTCTATTACTGTTCATATATCCCAACTACATTTTCTAGTAGATTATTGACCACTTGGAGGGCGGCGGAGAGGTTTTACACCAAGGGCTTTGGCTTCCTCTTCGATAACACATCGCGTGTTGTCCTTGTGTTTGCATCTCTCTTCCTTTATCTTTGTCATTTATTTTCTGTTGTGGATGTGATTATAATTGACTTAGATTGTTTATCAATTTTGTGTTTGGCTTATGTTCATGTTGCGCTTATGTTCATGTTGCGCACATTAATTGTTTGATAATAAGCTTGAATTAACAATTTGTAATTTGGGGTCTAAACGTTCAACGGTGTTTTACACACATATTGAACATTCAGTTAGTTTCTTATTATTTGCAGCCATTTTGTTTATTTTTATTTTTTTTTCAGGGAATTGGTCAACGCAGTACTTCATAATCTATCCAAAAAGCTTAAGTATGCATCTATGCTAAAGGTGATGAATATAATTGTTTCTGTTCCATAAAGCATGGATATTTTGAAAAGTCAAAGGTATTGATATACATGCTTGACAGGAAACTTGAATATTGTGTTTTAAGTATGCATTTTTACCCAAAAAAAGAAAAAAGAAAAAAAAATGTTTTATGCATGCATTTTATACCATATTTCTAGGAAACAAATTCTTTACAGGTTAATTCTTCAAGTCATGTACATGATGCTTCTATTTTTAAGCTTGCCAATTTGTATGATCTTCTGTTTGAGAAAAGAATGATTATTTTCTTGGCTTGAGTTTATCCTAAACCACATTTATTTTTATGCCTGATTTAGTGCAACTATGTCTTGTGCTTTATCCTTTGATGTGGCATGTCCATCTCGTGTTTGTGGTATTGCATTTTAACATGTCACATTCTGACCCTGCCACTGCTCAGCCATATAAAATAATAATAATAATAATAATAATAATAATAATAATAATAATAATAATAATAATAATAAAAACAGTAATTTCAACACACACACACCAAATCAAAACTTGGCAGATATTTGGAGTTGTGGGAATTTAAGAGAGTTCAATATTTGAATGCTTTGGTAACTTTTTGATATAGTGTATTGTAATCTGTTTGACTTATTTTGGTGGTTTAGTTGGAGTTGGTGCTTTTTGATATGAACTATTTAAAAAATTACGAAAGTATCAAAATTCAATATTTGTCATCTGTTTTAGTTAACAATGATTCACGAAATTGAGAAGAAAGTGCATTTGTGGACTTTGTAAGTCTAAGTGGTGTTAACCTATAGTCTCTTTTTATTTGACCACCAATGTGTTATTTTGATATATTAATGTTGAAAACAAAGTTGATGCTTTGGATATTTATTTGCTTGTGTAGTGCCATTTATGTGCAGGCAATTCTGGTAGCTCAACTCCATCCTATATTTAAATTTTCACATTATTAATCTATTTTTGACTAATTAAAGTTTTTAAATTACCGATTCTCTCAAAAACTTAAGCGATTAGAAAGTGATGATATTAATTGCTTAATTATAATTCTACTCTCTAATACCATGTTAATTTGTCGATTGTCCTAAAAGCTTAAGCTAGTAGGAAAATGTGAATTTAATCCTTTTATCCATAATTCTAACAAAGTTTATATTATTTTAATGGTTTTTTCTTGGTTTCGGATATGGTATCCGAAAGTGTTCCATTTGACCACATTGCACATGCTCAATGTAGATATGTCAACTATTTGTTTTTGATGCCGAACCTAGTTATTTCGTACAGTATTGTTGCCATTGGTTTTTTCCGACTCTGGTCCTGCATGGGGATAGCTCTAAACTAAGCTGGGTTGCTAAGGTATTAGCATATGTTAATATCTATCTCATTTTTATATCAAGGGGATGGGAATCTCTAATTTCTACTTGATATTAAGTTTTTTTGTTGAATACTCTAGTTTCTAGAATGTCATTGTTAAATATGTAAGTTATAACTGATGTATTATGTATATTTCCCCTCTGAAGATGAAACTAATATTGCTTGTTGATTGTTCTGGTGTCTGGTGTCTGGTTCTTTTATATGTCTTCTTAAAAATATATTTCCTTGTAAATTTGTCATTGAATCTGATGGTTGTTTGATACCAGGTTGCTTGTCAACTATTGGCAGTTCTGGTCAAAAATCACTTTGTGCCAAACTTTTCTATCTGTATGGCATTGCATTGCAGTAAGGAATCTGGGTGGGAAAAAGCAGCAATTGTGCTTCAGAGTTCAATTTTGCGTCTTACTGAGATATTTTGGGAGTGAACGAGACAAACTCATAAAGGAACATATGGTTTGCATCTACTTTTCATCTCTCTCTCTCTCTCTCTCTCTCTCATATTTTGGGAGTGAACGAGACAAACTCATAAAGGAACATATGGTTTGCATCTACTTTTCATCTCTCTCTCTCTCTCTCTCTCTCTCTCTCTCAATGATTCAGGTAGTTTAAGATCTGTGACATGCATAAAAATAATAGTCTAATTTAAAAGATATCACATAATCTCATGGCTTTTCAAACTGTCTAATTTTCTCTTTTTGGGTAAGTAATGGTAAATTTTATTTACTGTAAGTCACCAATACGTCAGCTTTTTGATTTGATGAGTATGTTGGGTTTCTTCCTCCTAAAAACCAAAGATCTCTCAAAAAGGTAAAGAGGATATGAAATCTACAAAACCAATTGGTCGCTCTGTATCAACTAAAAGCCAAGAAAACAATGAGCTTACCAACGTTAACTTAATTCTCATAGTTGAAAATTGCTGCTCCCTAAAAATCCTTTGAGTACTTTCCTTTTGCAGAGTCCACATCAAACATGGATGTACTAAATCCCTAGCTCTATGTTGGAAGGAGTTTGGCTCCTTCTCCATCCTTGAATCAACAAAAGCATAGTCTTGGGCATCACCCACCAAAATCTGAACATCCCAAGGATGAACTCACACATCCCCCTTGCAAAAGAATAGTGGAGTAGGAAATGATCTGGGCTCTCGCCCCTCCCTCTTGCATATGCAACTCCAATCAACTATAATTTGATTTATTGATATGCTATAAGGATTGAGAAATTATGTTAAATTCTAGAAAGGAAGGCTTATGCCTATATAATTTCTTTTTTAAAGAAATAATTGTTTATCATGTGTATGGCGAGTGCTATGTATTAGTATTTTGTCAATTTTAGTGTTATGCTAATTGAAGCAAGGCAGCAGCCGAGTCCTGCACCTTCTAACTCTATTTTGGGGAATTGGGATTAGGGTTGATGTAGAAAGGGGTAGGGCCAATTAGGTTTTGATAGTGAAATGTATTGGGAGTAAGATTTAGGGTTTAATAGACTTCTAGGGTTGTTTGCACTTCGCAGATTTGATATGATCTACTTTTTAGATCAATCAATTATAGTAGAGAAATAACAAGAGTACATTAAAGTGTGCAAGTAGAAGATGAATGAGAAAGAAATAGAATGATAGAGAGATTCTAGGAAGTCAAATGTAGCTCTAAGCTATCAGTTCTCAATAATCTGCCATATTCTTAAATGTGATTGAATAATAGATAAATGATTAAATTCACCCTTCCCATCAAATTAAGCACTTGGGTCAAAAGTGGTAGTTTATCATGGTTTTGGAGCAAGTGATCTTGAGTTGAAAATTCACCCTTCCCATCAAATTAAGCACTTGGGTCAAGTGGTAGTTTATCATGGTTTTGGAGCAAGTGATCTTGAGTTGAAAACTTGTCTCCGCTTTACCTCCAATTTAGGAAGTTATAAATTCTATGTGTTAGGCCCTACATATGAAGGGGAGTTTGAGCCCACATGTGAGGGGTAGTATTAGAATAAAATTTAAATGATCAAATTTACCATTTCCAATTAGTTTAATATTTTGGAACAAGCTGAATTTTACCATTTCCTATAGAAATGAGGAAATTCTTTTAAAGATCAAGGTAACTACTATTGATGAAAAGATTTCTTGAAATAATTTGATCATGTTTAAAGAATAGCAATTAATGCACTAGTAAGCAGAAGTGAATTAAGTCAAGTTAATAGAATTTTTTTTTTTCATTTAGCATTAATTTTGAAATATTTTAGTTAGTTGTCAAGTTTGCAAAACTATTTAACAACTATCATCTTGATCCTCTAAAACTCAAGTTCGACGTGAAACTTGAGTTGTAAGGTGTTGGCAATCTGACGTGGAAGAAAAAATCCTTCATTGAGAAATAGCGTTCAACTGGGTCTCTTCGTTCGGGTTTTACTCTTCTTCTTCATCTTCATTCTGTTCTTCTTCTATTAGGCTTCTTCCTTTTGGGACCCATTTCTTTGAGGCCTTTGTTGTTTGATTTTCGATCGGTTCAAGCAAAGGCTAGCCAATCTCAAACCGAATCAGTCCACAACTTCATCATTAATGGTTTTTTTTTTTTTTTTTTTGGTTTTTGCAAAAAATTTCATGTGGGTTTGTGATGTTCTAGGTTTCTTCTTCTTTGTTATATTGGGCTTTTTCTTCTTTGTTTTGCTGGTTTTCTTTTGCTGAGTTTCTTCTCCTTCTTCATTCTTCTTCTCCTCTCTATGGAACTCAAGTCTTACAGACTTGATTTCCAGATGGCTTTTTCTCTCTTCCACATCAGATTGGAACTTGAGTCTTAAGGAATCAATTTTCGTCACTAATCTCAACCTTTTAACACATGAGATGCTAGTTTGTTAATATATTTCCAAAACATGCCATCTAAAAAAATAGTTGCTAAAAATAATGCTAAAAGGCAAATTACACCCAAGTTAATGGAATGAAAATAGATAAAGGAAGACCAAAAAAACATTCATAGAAGTAGTAAAAAGGAACGTGTTAATTACGGAAGTAACAGAGAGTATGGTTTTGGATGGAATAGAATGGCGGACATTTGAGGACATGAATAGATCAGGAGACTGATTGCTTGCTTCTTTTATTAGTTCTCTATTTGACTGGTCTCAAGCTTGGGGACTGACATCTAGTAATTCCCTCCCGTTGTTTCTTAGTTTTCTCCCAGTTTGTACTTAATTTCTTCTTTGCACTTTTTTTTACCTTGTAATTTTTTGGATTGCTTTGTGCGATTTGCATAAGGTAGCTTTTTATATGTTCATCTTTATTACTTACTAAAAAAAAAAAATGAATAGAACGGTGGAAATAAATACTTGTGGCCGACCCTTACTAGTCTAATGAGGATCCATGTCTGACCCCAAAGTGTTTGGACTAAGGCTTGGTCGTTGTTGTTGAAGGTTATTTATGAGAATTATATTTCTTTTGTAATGCTAAAGAAAACCCTAAGAAAAACATCCTCTGGCCCCACCGTTGATTAAAATCCTGGCCATACATTAAAACCTTAATTAAAAATTCTAAAAAGATGTAAATTGTCAAAACAATAATTAACTTTGTATCAGCTGACTTCCATGGACTCTTTTGGATTTAATAATCGGTAATTTATGGAAAAAGCATCCATAATTGATGCATATTTTAAGAGAAAAAATAATCAAAATTCAGAATCTGGACTCTATATCTTCTTTCTAGGGCAATTGATTTTTCTTCCTTTTAATTTAATCCAAGATTACGACCATCGATATGGTATCATATTAATCAAGAAAAATATAGTGTTAGAAAGATTAGTTCATATTCAATTAGAAATGAATTCAGCACAATGAAAAGAAAGTGAGACACAAGTTTTTTGGGTTAAAAATTAATTTATGAAATAAAATATTAGTTTTGAATCATGATATTTGCTTAAGATTTTTTTTATATTTAGTTTGGCACTCTTAGAAAAAAATTTTGGCTTTTTTTTAAAAAAAAATAAGTAAAATAATGTGGAAAGTGAAAGGAAAAAAAAAAATTTATTTGATTTCAATCACAATTTGTCATCTCAATTATCATAAAAATTGTTCTTCGTAGAATTATTGTTAGAAGAATTCAAACGATAACATTGATGAACAAGATATGTATAAACTAGCGATTGAAGTTTACAAAGGACGAAGTCAAGATTTTTCTTTGGGGGGTCAAAGCACGATTATTTTTATTTTTTATTCTAACTATTTAAGAATAAGATTTTATTTTATTATTTTTTTAATGTCTATATCATGTATAAAACAATATCTCATCAAAATCGTGAGAAAAGAGAAAATTAGCCCCCAAATCATTTTTGGCCATGAGGAAATTGTAGGCTTACATTTTTTGCATCTTGAATATTGTATGATCTACAATATGGTTATTTTCATTTAGTTTTCACTTAATTTAAATTGTGTGGAGGAAAGAGATATTAGTCTACTTTTTGGGGAGATACATTTCTATAGAAGTTGATTCCCATACATAAACATATTATAACAAATGATTCTCATACATCAGTTTAGTGATTATCAAAGTATAAATCGTAATAAATTGGTTTTACATTCTCACATTTTAAAATAAAACAATTTGCATTTCCATACATATTTCACTATATATAAAACCTTACAACAAAATACATTATATGTTTCCTTACCAAAAAAAAAAATTACAATTTAAAACAAAATTTTAAATAACATATATTGACTTTTGAAAGTACAAAATATAGAAAATACTATTTCAATTATACTCCCTTGAAAGGATAAAGTTTAGCTACAAAATTGGTTGTAACCTTAGGCTACAAACTCACTCAATAAAATAAATATTACTGCATATTTTGAAAATCTAACCGTTGAATTACATGTTCTTTACGCTCTTAATGCGCATGTCAATTTTTGTGTCAATCAGATATCATTTACTATATAATCTATAATCTTATATTTTATGCATAATTTTAAATTACAAAAACTTGCAATTTAAAAATTTAATGATGACATAGCTATTGATCTTTAATTTTCTTGAAATTTTGCAAACATAGAGGATATAAGAAGAAGATGCAATCTAATGGTGGATTTGTCAAAACTCACCTCCAATAAAAAGATATTGAGTGAGTTTGTAGCCTAAGGCTACAATCGATTTTGTAACTAAACTTTGTCCCCCTTAAAATTAAAAATAAATATATCAAGGTTTTTAGGTATCTATGGACAAAGTTTAACTACAAAATTAGTTGTAACTTAATATTACTACATATTTCAAAAATTTAACCCTTGGATTACATGTTTTTTATGCTCTTAATACACATGTCAAATTTTGTGCCAATTGAATATTATTTGTTTTATAATCTACAATATTATATTTTATACATAATTTTAAATTACAAAAACTTACAATTTAAACAATTTATTAATGACATAGTTATTGATATTTAATTTTCTAGAAATTTTACGAACATAGAGGATATAAGAAGAAAATGTAATCCAATAGTGGATTTGTCAAAATTTACTTCCAATAAAAAGATATTAAGAAAAAAGATAATGAGAAAGGTTGTAGTCTTAAGTTACTATCAATTTTGTAGCTATACTTTGTCCGATATCTAATACCTAATAATTATGATTCTATTAAAATGGATTATAGGAGTTTGACATGTTTCATTGTCCTATGTCTTAACAAAATGACATGTGTCATCATTATATGCATCTTCCAGTTGCTGAAATCAGTTATATATATGCTTCATAGTGCTAAGTTGGCAAATCGTGAACAAAAGTAGTGTTTTGTTATACGTATTTGAAGTTCAAGACGTGCCCAAGACTACTAAAGAAAAACTGCACATTCATCATGCACGAGCATGCACATCCAGATTGCTTTACCAGTGCTGCTAGTGCTTAATACCCATCATAGTTGTGAGAACATTGGGCTTCAAAGCCCTACTTATACCCTTCAGAAGCACTAACTTGTCCTCTAGTAAAACAGATTCTTCATTACCTGAAAGTTTAGATCAAACAATCAGGTCTTAGATTTTCGGACTCTAATAAATTGAAAGATTGAAACAAGAAGCTTATCTATTCCAATGTTTATGACATAATAAGTTAACAGCGTCATGTCAAATGAATAGGTAATTTCATAAAGCAATTGGAAGACCATTCCACTTTTCCTATTACCATATTAGCTTTGATAGAAGCTTCTGCACTTTCAGTTTCAGATAAGGATTTCTTTCCACTCTTAGGTACATTTGGTACACTCTAATAGACTTTATAATGTAATAGATATTCCTTAGGAATAACCATTCATTTGTTTGATTATCAATTTTTTTAAATGAAGAATAATTATTCTTTACTAAAATATTTATATTTTAAAAAAAATTGTATTTTGGGAAATGCAACTAAAATATGATGTCATGCCACTATCTTAACACAAATACAGGCTTCTATTTCTGTGTTATCACCAAACCAATGAATAGAAACTGTTATGCAATTCCCAAAGTTGAGATTAGTGAAAGCTAGAGTGAAATAGATGTTGAAAGGAAGACGAATCCAATGAATGCCCCAACCCCTATCCAACCAGCAATAACAATAAACATGTGGGATGGTTGAGTTAAGGGAGAATCTTTATTATGAAAGAGTAGTCAAATTAGGTAAAACGTAGAGATTAAGGGTCTGTTTAAATACTGCTTATTTGCTGAAAACTGAAAATTTATTGCTAAAAACACTGTAGCAAAATAATTTTTAAATATGTGAATAGTGCTATGGGACCCAAAAATGCATGGATATGTGCATTTTGCTGAGTTTGGCGGTCCCATGAACAGTTCTTTGGGACCCAAAAAAAAAGGCCAAACGCCAAACGCCAAACGCCAAACGCAACAGTACTATCCAAACTCCCACTAAGTAAAATTTATACTAAACCATAAGGGGAGGGGGGGGGGGGATGTTGGTCTAGTCATGCAGAGATATAGAGAAGAAAGAAGCATTCTTGATGTATAGTGAAATATAGTGAAAAGATTATGTAAAATTATCAATTCAGTATAACATACCTCTTGATGGGATGAAGCCACCGATGCGAAAGCAAGAGATTTGTCAATGACCCAAACCTTTTAGCAACAACCATGCTTGCTGCTGCAATTATGGAAAAAATGAGAAGCCATTTGGCTTTCAAGTATTAGAAGAATGTACTTCTCAAACAACCTGCAGGGTCCACATTTGCATATATTTTAAAGAAGAGAAAAACAGGTTCCAAACAAATCTCATAAAGCAAGACAAATTCAGTACAGTTAACATGTTACCTTCTAACATTGGATCAAATCCATTAACATAATAGGCGAGGATGACCCAAGCACCAACTTCTACAAATGTGAAAGTGATCTTGAGTATCCGTAAAGGAAGAGCATATACCCATGAAGAATGACAGAGAAAGTCCCTTTGCTTGGAGAAAACAGGAAACTATGCAGCGGTCATGGACATTTGTGACAATCCAGTAAACATAACTACCACCACCACGGTAAAGAACAAAGCACCCCTCTAAACTCTAAACTCCTCCATTGGATGTTGTAATCAGTGCCAGTATTGAAATCTTAAAGCAGAGAAAAAGTATTAATCAAAATCAAGTTTTAGGAAGAAAAAAAAAAGAGTAAAAATAAGGTCTACCTCCACTCTCACCAGCTTGAAGAAGTAGAAAACTGAGTTCCTCTTTGTAAGACACGAGCATTCAACAGCTCCTTTGTGCTAACACCATACTTGTGTAGTTTTCAAAGCAAGTTCATCTTTGACTTTTCGTCTCCTTCCAACATGGAATGAATGGAATGCCTTGGCAAAATCCTGAACTATGACAAAATGTAAGTCTTATCTTGGTGTCTAGTACTGCTCCTGATCTTCCCTGAATGTCATCCATGATAAATCAGTTGAATACAAATAATACTCATGGACCACATGTAAGGCCCATCTTTTAGATGTTCTTTTAGCATATATCAGAGCTGCAATTTACACTTGCCTCTTGTCAAAAGTCAGTCAGGAGATCTGAAGCCCATGGATTCCAAAAAACTCAAGAACTAGTTCATGGGGCACCTGGTATACAATGTGGTCGTTAGAGAGGAAAATAAAAAGGAGAAAAAAATGACAAGTCTAAGGTGTGAGCTGCCGTAGAGAGATAACTGTTGCATCAAAATGTAAACATATTGCTTGATTGAATTCACCATTTGAAAGGTTGTAACTTTCCAAGCCAGTAGATATTTCATCCATGAAAAGTGCTTTTGATGGTCTGAACAGTGTCTCCTGTATTTCACTTACCAAGATTGTCATACAGATGAATCATTTAATAGAGATAAAAGCAAGAGTATGACCAATACATTAAAAGTATAAAAAAGTGAGCACTTAACACCCCCTAACTCCAACCCTCACCCCAACCATAAAAAAATATAAAAGAAAAAAAAATCCTTTTCGTTTACTAAAATGCTTTCAATGTTTGTATGCAATGAATTCACTCTAGACAATGGTTTTTTCAGCAATAGAGGAAAGTTTTCTAACATATATCAGTCTTTATATTGTTTTAAAACAAAACAAAGTTGTATATAAATGATAAAAAGAAATGGGGGAAAAGATGAATTTAGGCACTAGTCACCTGTGCATTTAAAAACTGACATTATCTTAATGATTTAGATACCACTTTTCAACTGGGATATCTTAGTTCTGATGGGCTGAGCTTGTTGAGATGTCTAGAGTTGGGAAGAGAAGTAATAACCAGAACCAGCAACCTTTCTTTTAAAGAGTGCTACACATCTTCTTGTCCTCCACCAGTTCCTGAATTTAAAAGAGAGGTAGTCTTAGCAAACCCTTCTCCACCCAGAGGTAGTTAGTTTGTTGTATCTGATGATGTAAAATAGATTTAAATTGGGGTATATAAGACATATAAAGTATATTAACCTATATGGTAATATCTCTGTTATGTTTAGTAAATAATGTAGATATGAAGTATCCTAACCTGTACGGTAATATCTCCCCTATGTAAAATTGATTTAAATTGAGACATATAAGAGAGGTGGTCTTAGCATGACTTGGAAGCTCCCATAGTTTTCATTGGGAATTGCTTTTGTCTTGAAAGTTTGGCAACTAAATTCGCACCTCCGCCCTTCTGTAATAAAATTAGAAGGTAACCATATTCTTTCAATAGGCATGGGAGACACAGGCAGAATCATTCAACAGCATGGCATATCCAATTAGGATCCTTTTCTTGTTTTGATAGGTAGCATATCCAAGTAGGATCCTAATGAACCCAGAAGTTAGTGGAACAAAGAACTAGTTAAGAAAATGTCAGCATGATAAATCATTAGAACTTAGAAGTAAACCATTTGGAAAATATTCAAAACTTTTTGTAGTAGATAAAAATGTTTCGATATACATTGTCTTTTCACTTTTTGAGTCAGTCTTGTTTATTGCAAGGTAGGCTAATTGGAAGAGAAGGATATAGAATCGTTAGTGACTGTTGGGCTTTGTGGAGCTTAGTTGCGTTTGATCTGAATGACGTATTGATCCGAAATAATGTTGCGTGATTTTTTAATAAGAGACGGCCCAAGCTTCCACTCCATGGACAAGCCTCCTGGGGGTCTGGGGGCAACGCCCCTGGGAAAATTTTTTGGCCCATTTTATAGCCAATTGTGAATCCTGTGTGCAAGATATAGAAACCGTTATTTTGGTAATTAGAGTTTCTTGATGTAGTTTTTTGAGAGAGAGAAAAACTGTACTGCCGCATTTTGTATTTTTTCTTGATAATAGTGAAATCTCAGCAACTCCGTGGACATAGGCAAATTGCCGAACTACGTAAATACTATTTTGTGCGTGTGATTATTTTTCTTTGGCGTGTATTTTTTTTATTTTGTTTCTCACAGGTTTGGGAATTTCATGTTTAATTCCCTACAGTGACATGGGTGTTAAACGCTCATCTCTTTTTCTTTTTTTTTTTGGCGAAGTCATCTAACTGATTCCATTACCCTTTTTTTAATAAATTTTTTTTTGAGAATGTTAGATACTTTTAAGAAAAATAAGTAAAATCAAGATTGAAACTTAGCTAGTCAAGTAGAATAAATACCTGACTTGTTCATCCATTTTTATGTAGCAGATGTGAATAATCTTGCGCAACTATTTTCCCTTCTTCCTTTGCAATTCTTTTGTTAACTGCTGTTATGGCACGAGTTTGAGCTCAGGACAGTCATTGATCCATAAATCTAAAAGAGGTAAGGTCTTGTTCAATGATCTCAAATTTGGAAATCACCCAATGCAAAGAGTGGCAAGACTTGTGTGGCTCTTGACACTCTTAAGAGTTTGTTGTCTACCGTGGACCTGTTCCTGCTAGAACGTGAGGAAAGGACTCAATTAATCATTTTGTGCACTTGCTGTTGACAAATTGAAATAAGCTAACAAAATAACCCATGGAAACTTGAGAACTCCAGCATTATTCTGACATAATAAGACAATGAACTAACAATCTTACAAGAAATCCTTCTTCTTTTTTCGTCTTTTATCGTTTTCTCAAATGCAACTTTTTCTTGAGATGAATATACTCTAAACGATAGATTTCTGTTTTTAAATGTTAAGAAAATCAACAAGAGAGATTCAGATTCAATGGAATATAAATTGGCATTATTGCTAAGCACAAAAGATCCGAGAAATGGTTGCCAAAACTAAAGAATTTTATTTTTGGCAACAAAGGATGTGGTTAAAAATGCTTCTCAATTTTGAAAATAATGGCACACTAAAGCTAAGGTTGGAAGGATGAGCTTGCCCCCTTAAATTTGCATGATCCATTCAGCATGGATTTTGTTTGTTCCATGACTTGCAAGCCCACATAGTTTCCATTGGAACTTTTGCTTTAGCCTCAAAATTTTCACTTCCATGCTTCTGTATGAAAATTAGAGGCTGATGCTTCAGATTAACTTGAAGAAATTTGAAAGTAACATAGTTTCTAATATTGTTTCTCACTGCATTATTTCATAGGATTGATTAAACAAAGGACTCAGTTATCCATAGAAAAGAAAGGGAGTAGGCACCAAATCCGAATGTTCAATCTCATGTTGAAACCAAATTCCATTTGAATGTCAAGACAAAATATAAATGTGCTTTCATGCGACAGCTCATTAAAAATTAATCTGCAAAAGGGGGGATAAAAGGGAAAGATAATTGCAGACCAAGAATTTTATTGTTTGTGATTAAAGAACGTTTGAATAGGCAGGAAAAAAATTCAGTACACTAACAACACATGGATTGTACATGATTCCGTGTGAATAGTAGACCTGTTTCATATTATTTCCACAAACATCGCATCACAGTTGGACTGTAATGAACCAAAAGCAAGTGGATAGAATAATTAATTAAGAACATATATTGGCATCTAAAAAATCCTATTTTTCCCCTTTTATCAGTATTAATATTATTTTCAAAATGAATAGAAACTTTTTTTTTATAAAAAATTAAAAAGAGATGCAAGTAGAACAAACAAATACCTGATTGTCAAATGGGGTTGGATGTCGTCTAGACTTATGGCTCATATAATGACTTGGCCATCGATTTTTATGGTTGGGATGTGAGCAATGTTGCGCCACTCTTTTCCCTTCTTCCTTTGGAATAGTTTCGTTAATGAAGGGCAATCTTCAATCTCTAGATAAGAAATGGAGCAAGGCAGCCCATCTTCTGGCATGTGCTTGAGCTCAGGGCAGCCTACGATGAACAATTGTTGAAGAGAGGTAAGGTGTTGAAGCCCCTTGCTGTCTAATGATCTCAATTTTCGAAATCCAACAATGGCAAGAATTCTAAGACTTGTGGGTAGTAAATCCTCCTCTGGAAAGGACTCCACATCCCAGCAATCAAGATTAACATTTCCAAATAGTAATGTTTTAAGACACTGCAGTCTTTGCAAACCCCATTCCATTCTAGTGGAGATAAGTTTTTTGCAGTCACCGATGCTAATATTAATTAGATTGGATGGCAGACCACCTTCTGGAAAAGACTCAATTTGCGGACAATTTATAATTTCCAAAAGTTCAAGAGACGGTAGAAGTGTATGCATGTTTTGGGGGAGTGAATTGAGATGTGGGCAATTATCAACTTTTAACCGTGTGAGATTGGGGGCCAACAATCCTCCACTAGGAAAAGCTACAAGATTAAGGCAATCTTCGATTTCCAACCACACCAGATCAATTGGTTGATGTCCCTCTGAAACTAAAAGGGACTCCATGTTGCAACAACTTTTTATTTGGAGATAATCAAGCTTCGGGAAGATGTCTAAAGGAATTGAAATGAGAGAGCTACAGCTATCATTTATAAACAATCTCTTAAGGGAAGAGTAGCACTGGTACAATGGGAGCTGTAATTCCCTACATTTATAGATACCAAGCACTTTTGGTGTAGTGGGACTGGATAGAACAACATGAGCAAGAGACTTAAGCACAGGACAGTCAAAGATTATTAACATTTCAGGACAAAGGTTGCAGTCTATCACTCCCTTTGACAGAGACTCCAAGTTATTGAATCCACCCATTCTGAGTGTCTGCAGTGTAGATGGCAATTTTTTCAAAAACACATCATTACAATTCTTTAATGTCAATTCACACATAGCAGGAGCTGTTGGGAGAGAAGTCTGAAGCTGTGAACATTCATGAACATGAAATTTGGTTAAAGAAGGTAGGTGCTTGGGTAAGCTTCCGATTAGTTTCGGACAATACCAAAGATAAAACTCTTGAAGACGCGGGAAAACTCCTCCTTCACAAGGAAACCATTCCTCCCACTTCAACATTCTCTCAAATTTCAATATTTCCAGTGATCGAAATGGTGTTATATTAGACGAACTGCTACCATAAAATTCAGGACCTACTTTAACAACTTCATCAAATCCAACAATGGAGAGGTCTTGAAGAGAGGGAAGTTTCCCAAGTGATGGCAAACTGGGACAATTTCTACAATAGTTTAAATGAACAACTGTGATATTTGAAAATGAATGATCTCCTATCCAATTTGGAAAGCTTGTTCCCTTGTAGTTGTTGATAACAAGCTTTATTAAGTTTGTATGAGGCTGGAGATTGTTGAGTAACTCTCTTTCACATAGAGAAATATTGTAATCAGCATCCCATTCCAATGTTAGCTCATCCAGGTGCCTCTTGGCCTTCAACTTTGCACTCAAAGCATTTGTCGGGTTTATCACATTTTGTAGCTTTGATATCACAATCACTCCCCATAGATTTGAAAGTTTCCCCAACTCTCCAATTTGGAATCCCATATCCTTCTCAACAATAAATTTGGTCAAAGTCCGAAGACATTGTAATCTACCCATATGTATTGGCATCTTTTGTATGCTAGTTCCAGTAATATTCAGATGCCGCAAATTAATGAGCTTTTGCATATCTGATGGCAACATAACAAGGAATTTGCATTCTGATAGATTCAATGTTTGTAAATTACACAACCTACATATAGAGTAGGGCAACCTCTCAATTTTAGTACAAGAGACATCTAGGTAGCGTAGATGTTGTAAATCTCCAATTCTCTCAAGCAACTCTATCATATTAGTGTAATGAGAAAGAGAAAGTACACGTAGATATCTTAGCGTTAGCAATAGATCTTGTGGTACCTTCTTTGTTAAGTATAAGTCCACATTCGCTTTGTGTAATTGTAATGGAAGGAAGGTGCGTAAATGCTTAGCTTTATAAAGAGCCTCAAACTTCTCCCTTGTGTCATATTGTGATCTTAAGTACGAAAAATGCCGAGTCTTATTTATAATATTATTTTTGTAGTCCCCTTCCAATCTAAAATTAAATCTCCCAGATACAAATTTAGCAAGATCATGAACAAGGGCATGCATTACAAAATGAAATTTTTTGCCATTTGATCGTTGCAAAAGTGATCTTGATACTAGATCAAGGAAGTACTCATTGCCAATCTCTTCCATTTCTTTATTCTCATCCACTTGTTGCAAGAATCCCTCTGCCATCCACAATTGAACAACTTCTTCCTTTTTTAATTCATAATCCTTTGGGAATATCGAACAATATGCAAAGCATTGCTTCAAATGAGAGGGTAGGTAATTGTAACTTAATCTTATAGCTGGAAGAATATCACCCCCATCATTAGGCAAACTCCAAATTTTGCTGTTCAAAATTTTATACCATTCGTCTTCATCTAGTTTACAGTGCAACAGAGCACCAAGTGCTTTTGCTGCTAATGGTAGGCCATCACACTTCTTAATTATTTCTCTACCAATTTTTTCTAATTCTGGATATGCATTATAGTTTCCACTTTCAAAGGCATGATTTGCGAATAAACACCAACAATCTTCATCTGATAATTTATCAAGATGAAAAATTTGAATAGGGCGCGTAACTGATGCAACACTTTCATTGCGTGTTGTCACAATGATTTTACTTCCCAATGTTCCGTATTTAAAGGGATTCTTCAAGAGCTCCCAGTCGCCATAATTTTCATTCCATACATCATCAAGAACTAGTAAAAATTTCTTTCCCATCAAACCCTTCTTCAATCTAGTTTGGATCATATTAAAGTCCGTAGTGTCACATTTCTGTGAAGTGACAGCCTCAAGAATTGATTTTGTGATCCTAACCACATCAAATTCTTCTGAAACGCAAACCCAAAATCTAATGCTAAAATGGTCGGTGATTCTTTGGTCGTTGTAAATAAGCTGAGCTAGGGTGGTCTTGCCAATCCCACCCATGCCCGCTATGGGAATCACACAGAGGTGTTCATTGCCTTTTGCATCATTTGAGAGCAGCAAGTTGACTATGGGCTCTTTAACATCATCCCTACCAATAATTCTAGTTCCTTTTACCAGAGAAGTGGTGGGCAATCTTATTCTTGGTAAAGGATTCCCTCCAAGTCCAACACCTTCTCTCAGACCTATAAGATCCATTTGCTTTGCTAAATCATCTAGCCTGACAAGGACTTCTTCTATCTTTGATTTTAGTTTTTGTTCAGGACAAGTAAATGTACAAGTGATGCAATTCCTTACCTTGCTCTTAGCTTCCAACTGGCACTGCAAAGCTCCAGCAGCTATCTCATCCAAAAGGTCCTCTGCGTCGTAGACAGCATCTTTAAGCTCATCAAGCCACTCTTTGATCTCTAGGTTTGTGAATTCCTTTTCCTCTGCATCATTGAGCACTGCTTGAAGGGCAAGACACGTTGTCTTCAACTTCTTCAGCAGTGTATCGGGGACTTTTCTTCCCCGGATGAAGTCAACGACCTCTTGTGATGCCATCTTGGCAAACAACACTTTGAGGGTTGCAGACAGAAATGCTCCTCCCACTAGGCTCGCAGCAGCCATGTCTTTCGTTTTTGCAATGGAAACAAATTGGGCAAAAAAGCTCTAGGAAACTAAAAGAGATGAGTTTCTTTGTGATTTAAGTAGATGCAGTCCTTGTTCTTAGCTTAACTAGTCGCAGACCCGCCAGTAGGGCCTTAATAAATATTTTTAGTTAATCTCAAAAAAAAAAAAATTAATATTATTGTTTTACTTTTCATTATTTTTTAAGTTAATAAAAACCTTTTATATATATATATATATATATAAGTGAATCTTTATGTGTACCATTAAAGTAAACTCTATACATTCAACTTCTTTAGATGCGAAAAATAATATACTAGTACCCAATAATGATGGTGGCTAATTAGTTTTATCATTTTTTTTTCTTCATAATCTCATATATTTACAGATTGATGATTTGCATTACAAAGACTTTAAACATCATTCATTAGAATTTCAAAAGTAATAGTGTATGAAATTTATATAGTGATGATTTGATCATTAATTTTTATCCTCTCTCTCTCTCTCTCTCTCTCTCTCTCTCTCTCTTCATTGGCAACCTATTAATTGTTTTTCAAAATTTGATGATAATTCTATTGCATTAAATATGTATTATTAGTTTCTTTACGATATACTATTTGGTTTGATATCATCATTAATTTTTTTTTTAATTTAGTGTTTCTAAATTGGCATTTATTTTGTATTCCATTTTTTCTTTGATGCATTAGGTGTGAGAATGAGTGTTTTCCTAGCATTACTCCACTTTATGAGGACAATTTTATTTATTGAGTTTAATTAAAATATTATGTGTTTAATTTTTTAAAATAAAAAAATGCAAAAAAATATAAATAATTTAATGATATGGAGGATGTGACTGAATTTAAAAGTTCAATAAAATAATATGAGAAGAAAAAAGTAAAAATAAAATATATAACAATAAGTACCAAATCATCCAAATCTATGTAATATAATAATATTATATTCTTATATACTATCTTTAATTTTTTTTTTTTTTTAATGCAATAGGATAACATTTAACAACTAAAGTGAACAAACAAAAAAAAAAAAACTCAAAATACAAAACTAAATCGCATCAACCTAAAGTAGAGTTTTAAATAACACAAAAATTTATCAACATAAAGAAGAAATACAAGAAAAAAAAATACACCAAAAATTTGAGAGAGAAAGATAGAAATAATTTTTTTTGTAAGGGAAAATTATACATAAAATGGAAGAGAGAATGACAAATTTATACTAAGATGATGATAATAAGAAGAAACAAAATATAGGAAGATAAAGGGAAAGATGAAGAGTGATATTAAGGTAGAAAGTAGTGGAGAGATGAAAAGGTAAAGGAATGAGAAAGGTCGGAGAAAGTGTAAACGTTAAAAAAAATGAACACAATTTTATGAAGATAATTTTATTTATTTGAATTTAAGTAAAATACTATATGTTTAATTTTTTAAAATAAAAAAAAAGTGGAAATATGAATAATTTAATGATATGGAGAATGTAGCTAAATTTAAATGTTGAATAAATTAAGATGAGAAGGAAAAAAAAAAGTAAAAAAAGAAAGATAAAACAATAAATACCAAATTATCCAAATTATATTAGGTAATAGAATAATATTATATTCTTATATACTATCTTTAATTCTCTATAATAATCAAATAGAACCCAAAAAAAAAACAAAACAAAACAAAACTTAAAACACAAAACTAAATTACATCAATCCAAGTAGTAGAACACAAAAATTTTGTTAACCTAGAGAAAATGATAAATTTATAATAAAAAATGTAAATAAGAAAAGACAAAATAAAGGAAGACAAAGGAAATATTAATAGTGATATTAAAGTAGACGGTAGTGGGTTGATGAAAATGAAAGGTGTAAGGTAAGAATTTGTTCCACCCCACATCTGATTGTACACGCAATGCGGTGCCAGGCGCAGTGCGTCTTTGCCCTCTTCGACCGAGTGCATGCAAGTCCCAGAGGCATATAAAGCATGAGTGGGGCGCTCCTCCTTCCGATGTGGGACTCCAAGTCGTGGGGCTGAGACTATGAAACCCCGCTTGGCTTGCCTGCACTCGGTCGAAGAGGGCAAAGACACACCGCGCCTGGCACCGCGTCGCGTGTACAATCATATGTGGGGTGGAACAAATTCTTACCTTACAAAAAGCGCTTTTTGGGGTGGGATGAGCCTTAGCTAGCTCCGCCCCATCTGATTGTTGTCCTACCGCGGAGCCAGGCGTGGTGCGGTTTTTGCCTTCGCCCCGAGTGCAGGCAAGCAAGGAGGGTTTCATAGTCTCAGCCCCAAGCCTGGAGTCCCACATCGGTTAGAAGAGCGCTCCACTCATGCTTTATATGCCTCTGGGACTTGCATGAGTGTACCACTACTGTGATGCCTCTGGGACTTGCATGAGTGTACCACTACTGTGATGCAAGTCCCAGAGGCATATAAAGCATGAGTGGGGCACTTCTCCAACCGATGTGGGACGTAGTCCAAGCTAAGCGCTTGCTTGCCTGCACTCGGGGCCGAGGACAAAATCTTGCGGGCCTGGCTCCCCAAAGAGGACAATGAGCTCGTGGGGCTGAAACAAATTTCTCCCCTACAAAAGGAAATGAGAAAGTTTGGACGAAGTATAAATATTAAAAAAAAATTATAGAAAAATTGGAAAGAAAAAAAGATTACAATGTAGACATTAATGTGACTCAACTAGAAGATAGCAACAATAAATATTTCATTTTAGTTTTTAGATATATATTGAAGGCGAAACTACACTATTGGTCCTTAAAGTTTACCTTATAAGGGCTATTGGTTCCTTAAGTTTCAAATGAGTGCTATCGGTCCCTCTAGTTTAAAAAATAAGAACTGTTAGTCTTTTAGTTAATTACCGTTAGCATTATTATCTATGTGGCTAATGAAAAAATGATGTTGCATTTTTTTATCTTTAGTGTAAGCCTATATGGCAATAGTAACGTTGATGAATTTGCGGGGATTTTATTAAAAAATAATCAAATCTTTCAAACAATATCATTAGTTAGGCAAGATTTGAAACATATTTCGTTTCTAACAATTCGAGCGTCTGAGACTCGATTTCGCCCTGCGAAAATGCACTTGGAACTCGAGTGTCTGAAACTCGAGTTTCAAAATCGAGTTTCAGACACTCGAGTTCCAAGTGCATTTTCGAAGGGCGAAATCGAGTCTCAGACGCTCGAATTGTTAGAAACGAAATATGTTTCAAACTTTGTCTAACTAATGATATTGTTTAGGTTTTATAGTTATTTTATAAAAAAATCCAATTTGCGGCTAGCATGTGAATCATTATTTTATTTTATTTTTTGTTAAAAAAATTCCACATCTTTTTCTGTGGCTTCCCTTTACGCTTTTATCTTCCTCCTCTCCCAGCTGGTGGTGCTGTCACTTTTGCTACCATTGCTGCTACTTCAACCACTCCCACTACCATTAGCCACTGGCGATTCAAACTGTTGTCATTGCCACTACATCAGCAGCACAAAACATCTCTATGTCCTTCGCCAATCACCACGAATCTCCACGGCTGATCTTGAAGGATCTTTATGTATCTTTGTTCTTAAGATTTGTTTCCAATGGATCTATAAATAAAATAAAGAGGTTTAAGTATTATATTTAGATCTGTTTTCTTTTGCAAAATGTTAAAGATTTTTTTTTTTTCCCGGCCAAACCAATCTTTGTGGGGATCAACGGTTGCCTTTTAACAAGAAAGATTGTATTCATTGAATCCTTTTGTTGGGTTTCTTGCACCCAATCAATAAATATTTGTGTCCAATGAATCCTGATATGAGAGAGAGAGAGAGAGAGAAAGAGAGTTTGTATGGTCAAAGATGGATCTACTTACTTTGCCAGCAGATTTGTGTTGCCTTTGATGTGATTTGGTGACTGGATTGGAGGTTTGGAAGACGGCGGAGCAGAGAAAGAGGAGGGAGGGAGGGGCTGAAGCCAATTTTCTTTTTTTCCTTTTTCATTTTTTAAATATATAAATATTAATGAAAGATTACCTAGTAAAATTAAATAGCTGACATGTCATTAAATACCTATCAGTTTTTGTCATTATATTCTCCTAGACAATAATCTTAATAGAGTTAACAAAAAGATTAATTGTATTCATTTTTTAAACTTAAGAGACCAATTGCATTTATAAAATAAATTTCAAGACTAATGATGTAGTTTTGCTCATATTGAATATAGATTTTTTTTTTTTTAAAAGGAAATATGGAATATAGATATATAGTTCAGGTTCACTTGCGTTCATAATTGCGCATGAGACAACCTTGCGGGGTGGCTGACTTGACTTCACGTTGCCAAGGTTGAATTTTTCAGTTTAGACTCTAGTGGCCTGTTTGAATGTTTAAAAAAGGAATGGGAGTAGAGTAGAGGGAGGGAGAGTAATCTAATTACCTTATTTGGAAGTTTTTAAAGAATGAGGGGGAGGGGTTTGGAGGAGTTTGGAGGGGATTGGACTCCCTCTAACCCCCCATTTTTAATTCCCCCAAATTGGAGAGATTTGGAGGGGGAGTAGAGTACATAAACTATTGATCAAATAAATTACCTAATTTACCCTTATTATATTAACAAAATTACACAGGGGAAGGGCTAATTACTCCCTTCCCCCTTACTAATTTTAAAAACATCCAAACAAGGTGGAGGTGAATCATTCTCCTCTACTCTCCTCCCCGCTACTCCACTCCCCTCTACTCCCCTCTACGCTCCTCCCTCTCTAAACTTCCAAACAAGCCATAGATGTTCGAGCACTAACGCCGTTGAGCAAGATAATATAAACTATAGTGATGGCAGTTGGAGGTTTGACCAACGTAATTGGCGCCACTCTTTGAACTAGTCCTACTCTTTTTTCTTTTTTTTCTTTTTTTTTAGAAAGTTATTGGCAATTCTATGAATCTTATTCTAAACATCTATATGCTTTTATCGCACCAAATTTTTTTCTAACTCATTGAGAAGGGTCTACGGCAAAAGTTGTTGCAGAAATGATATTAAGTTGGAAATGATATTCTTTCTTCTTCTTCTTCTTCTTTTCAAGTTCTTCCAAGTGAACCATTTCATGACTAATAGATTCAAAATAAATCTTTTCATTTTTTTCACTTTCGTGTTGATTAAGTTCGTCTTTAGACCCCAAACTAAAATGAATAAGGGTTATTAAAAGTCTTGTAACTTAACTAGTTAGCACATTCTTGTATTTCCAATAAAGATATTCAAGAGTCAATTACCTTCCTTAAAAAATAATAATAAAACCAATAAGGTTTATTTATTTTAAATTTTGGGTGTCATATATATCTAACCAGGGAGCATGCAAATCCCAAAAACG